>NC_059115.1:72964257-73184257 GCF_020740685.1 Jaculus jaculus | reverse complement strand
AATGGGTGCACACGAGGGCCTGTAGTCACTGCCAATGAACTCCAGATGCATGCGCCACTTTGTGCATCTGGCTTTACGTGGGTACTGGGGATTGAACCCTGGTCATTAGGCTTTGCAGGTAAGCACCTCAAATGCTGAGTCATCTCTCCAACCCCATAATGAACATTTTTCACTTACTGAAGAGAGAGATGATAAGGAGGCTATAGTTGTTATTACTGTAATCCATGTACTAGTGAGGTAGAGGCAGTGGATCAAAGAGTTCAAGATCATGTGCTGAGGCATTCAGCACTAAGTGAGGCATTTCTATCAATCCAGCAAGGCTCGGGGACCATTATAAAAGAGGCGGTGCGAAGAATGCAAGAGCCAAAGGATGGGGAGGAGTCCTCTGGAACACTATCCTACAGACACAAAGTGGCTGTCGTTACCCACATAAGAACTACATAACATTGGGCCCATCAACATAAAGTCCTGGCTGATAGAGGAGGGAATAATAATAGAAGAGATAAGTGCCAGGCTTGGTGGCTGATGTCTCTAATCCCATAACTCAGCAGGTGAAGGTCGAAGGGTGACTACGGGGCTAGGGGCAGCCTGAACTAAAGAGGGAGTACCAGCTAAGCCTGGGCTAGAGCCAGACTGTACCTCAAAAACAAACCAAAACAAAAGAAACAGGAGTTGGCTTTGTGTGTGTGTGTGTGTGTGTGTGTGTGTGTGTGTGTGTGTGCGCGCGCGCACGTGCACGTGTGTGTGTGTGGAGGGTGTTTAAAAGAGTTTGAGCCAGGCATGGTGGCACATTCCTTTAATCCCAGCACTCGGGAGGCAGAGGTCGGAGAATTGCCATGAGTTTGAGGCCACCCTGAGACTACATAGTGAATCCAGGTAACCTAGGCTAAAGTGAGACCCTACCTTGAAAACAACAACAGCAACAACAACAACAAAAGGGTTTGCAGGGCTGGAGAGATGGCTTAGCGGTTAAGCGCTTGCCTGTGAAGCCTAAGGACCCCGGTTCGAGGCTCAGTTCCCCAGGTCCCACGTTAGCCAGATGCACAAGGGGGTGTATGTGTCTGGAGTTTGTTTGCAGTGGCTGGAGGCCCTGGCGCGCCCATTCTCTCTCTCTCCCTCTCTCTGTCTTTCTCTCTGTGTCTGTCGCTTTCAAATAAATAAAAATAAAAAAAAAAATGAACAAAAGGGTTTGCAATCACCCTCAGCTATGTAGTGAGTATGGAACCAGCCTGGGTCATGTGAGACCCTGTCCCCACACCCCCTTCCAAAAACATGATAAATAAATAAATAAATAAATGTGACGACACTAAAAAGTGGCATACACTAGGCTGTAGGAGGTTCTCGGGGCTATAGAACTCTTCATTCTTGTTTAGACTTCTGTTAGTAAGATTTCTTTGCAGTCAATACTCTTCATCCTGTTTATAGCGCAAAGTGCTCGAAGGAAGATATCTAGGGACTTGTACTTTGCAAAGGAAGGGGAAGAATGGGGATGGCCTTGCCCCCTTAGAAGCCAAGGCGAGTTATTTCTGTCAAGCAGACATTGTGTGGCTGACGATTCATAAACCGAGGAGAGGACGCACTAAATTTCTTAGAATTAGTGGTTGCCTCGCTGGACAGGCTGCACAGGTCACACAACTCAACAAAATATAATATTAAATCCAACACTCAGAAGATAAGTCGGTGCGGTGGTGCACACCTTTAGTCCCAGCACTCAGGAGGCAGAGGTAGGAGGACCACCATGAGTTCGAGGTCTGCCCGAGTCTACAGAGTTGTGTGACCTGAGCTGCCTGTCCAGCGAGGCAACCACTGTTTCTATGAAAATGATGAGCTTCTCAAAATTTTACTCATATTGATGACAGTTTTTGTGCTGCCTAACATGTGCTTTTTTTCCCCTCTATTTTTCATCAAAATATATTTCTATATATTAATTAAATTGAATTGTATAAAAACAACGAACAAGTCCTGAAAATTATATTTTCTGCTCTGTGTTTTAGTTTTGAGGTCGGGTCTCACTCTAGTCCCAGCTGAACTAGCAGTCACTCTGTAGCCCCAGGCTGGCCTCGAACACGCACCAGTCCTCCTACCTCAGCTTCCAAGTGCTGAGATTAAGGGTGTGCGTGTGCGCCACCACGCTTGGCTCCCCTTCCTATTTATTTTTAATTTAATCTGTGTGTGTGTGTGTGTGTGTGTCACTGCAATAGAAACTAGAAACATACATCACTTTTTTGCACCTGGTTTATATGCCACAAAGTGGAACATGCCTCTGGGGTTCGTTTGCAGCAGCAAGAGGCCTTGGTACCCCCATACTCCTCTTTGTCTTCTCTCTGTCTTCCTTCCAGGTAAATACATACTTGTTTTTTTTTTTTCAAGGTAGGGTTTCACTCTAACCCAGGCTGACCTGAAATCCACTCTGTAGTTTCAGGGTGGCCTTGAACTCACGGCAATCCTCCTCCCTTGACCTCCCAAGAGCTGGGATTAAAGACATGTGCCACTATGCCTAGCAAAATTGTTTTTAAAAAAACACAAAATTGGGACTGGAGAAATGGCTCAGCGGTTAAGGTGCTTTCCTGCAAGGCCTAAGGACCAGAGTTCAATTCCCCAGCATTCATGAAAAGCCAAATGCACAAGGCAGCTCATGTGTCTGGAGTTCATTTGCAGTGGCTAGAGGCCCTAGCATGCTGATTCTTTCTATCTTTCTATCTATCTTCCTCTTTCTCACTATCTCTTGAATAAATAAATAAATAAATAAAATATTTAAAAAAATAAAAAAGTGGACTAGAGAGATGGCCTAGCAGTTAAGGCACTTGCCTGGGAAGCCTAAGGACCCAGGTTTGATTCCCCAGGACCCACATAAGCCCGACGCACAAGGGGTCCCACGGCTCATTTGTAGTTGTTAGAGGCCACGCGTGGCGCACCTCTGCTCACCCTCCTTTCTTCCTCCCTCCTTCTGCCTCCTTATTAAATAAATAAGAAATTTTAAAGTGACACATGCAGCAAGGGATCATTGCATACACACACACACACACATACACATGCACGCACACACACATGCACACGTGTACAAATAAAGATTTAAAAACAAAAACCACAAAATGGCTTGGGCCCAGCACTCTCGGGGGGCAGAGGTAGGAGGATCACTGTGAGTTCAAAGCTAGCCAGCCTGAGACTACATAGTGAATTCCAGGTCAGCCTGGGTTCAGTGACAGCCTACCTCAAAAAAATAAAGGGGGTGCTGGAGAGATGGCTTAGTGGTTAAGCGCTTGCCTGTGAAGCCTAAGGACCCCGGTTCGAGGCTCGGTTCCCCAGGTCCCACGTTAGCCAGATGCACAAGGCGGCTCACGCGTCTGGAGTTCGTTTGCAGAGGCTGGAAGCCCTGGCGCGCCCATTCTCTCTCTCTCCCTCTATCTGTCTTTCTCTCTGTGTCTGTCACTCTCAAATAAATAAATAAAAAATTAAAAAAAAAGTATGTCATGTAGTCTCAAATAGTTAATATCTACTAAACTATATTTAGAACATAGCAAGTTAAAATGAGGGTCTTACCATATTCATGTGGTAATCAAGGTTCCCACAATTACTGAACAATCTAGTTGTAATGAATCTTGTCAGATACATACAGCTGTGTGTTAAACTGTAACAAGTTACAGAGCTGGGAAATGGCTCAGTTGTTTAAGGCACTTGCTGGCCCAGGTTTAATTCCCCAGCACCCACGTAAAGCCAGATGCACAATGTGGCACTTGCAGCGACAGGAGGCCCTAGAAAGCCCATGCTTGCTCATCTCTCTCTCTCTCTCTGTTTCTCTCTCCAAGTAAATAAAACTATTCAAGAGCTGACGAGATGGCTTATCAGTTAAGGCACTTGCCTGCGAAGCCTAAAGACCCATGTTCAACTCTCCAGATCTCGTACAAGCAGATGCACTAAGGTGAGGCAAACACAAGGTCACACATGCCCACTAGGTGGCGCAAACATCTGGAGTTTCATTTCAGTGGCTGAGGCCCTGATCTGCCAGTTCTCTCCCCCTCTCTCTGCCTCTGTTTCTCTCTCTCAAATAAAAACTATATATTCAAGCAGAGCGTGGTGGCACATGCCTTTAATCACAGCACATAGTAGGCTAAGGTAGAAAGATTGTTGTGAGTTCAAGACCGCCTCAAACTACATAGTGACCTTCAGGTCAGCCTGGGCTAGAGCAAGACCCTACCTTGAAAAACCAAATGTGAATATATATATGAATATAAATATTCAAATAAAAAATTGTCATTTTGTCCTCATTACTGATATTAAACATTGACAAAACATTTACAACGAAATTAAAAAAATCTATACGATCCAGCTTCCTTTGTAAAACTAAATGTTATTGATATTCTACTCGCTGCTTTTATTTATTAATTATGATTTTAGAGGAACTGCCATTGTCATATCATGCACCCAGCGTCATGAAGTTAAACTTGCTGTTCCCTGGCCAGCTTTGTTTAAATGTGTTTGCAAATGTTCTTTCTGCGAGAATCAAGCCCACTTACAAGCCATGCAAACAGATATTGGAACAGATTTTACTACTGCAACATAAATTGGAAGGAAGGCCAGATGTGGTAGTATACACCTGTAATCCCAGCACTCAGAAGGCAGAGATAGACGGATTACTGTGAGTTCAAGGCCAGCCTGGAACTACAAAGTAAGTTTCAGGTCGGCCTGAACTATAACGATACTCTACCTCAAAAAAAAAAAAAAGTTTATGCTAAATAAACAAGCCACGCCCAAACAGTGCATATTATGTATAGGAAGTACTAGAAAAGACAAAAATGATCTATTATACTATTATCATTAGAAAAATTCAATTGAACTACATGTGATGGCTCCTGCCAATAATCCTAGTTCTCAGGTGCATGGGGGAGGAAGATCATCATGAGTTCAAGGCTATAGAGTGAGTTTCAGGTCAGCCTGGAATACAGTGAGACCCTGCCCCCCAGAAAAATTAAATTGCCTGCAGTTTGGATGAAGGCAAGATTAATTTAACAGAAGCATTAGGGGGATTGGAGAGATGGCTAAGTGGTTAAGTTGCTTGCCTGCAAAGCCTAAGGACCCAGGTTCAATGTCCCAGTACCCATGTAAGACAGATTCACAAGGTGGCACTTGCGATTGGAGTTTGTTTGCAGTGGCTAGAAACCCTGGCATGTCCATTCTCTCTCTCTGTTTGCAAATAAATAAAAATAGTTTTAAAAAGAAGTATTAAGGAATCACACGTCACCTGGCAGGCTGCGAGTGTCTCTGAACCTTATCGTGGTGGCTTACTGACGTAGACACACTTACCAAGATTGTGCACTTACAGCGGGTGCATCTTATTTTATGTGAGTGATAGATAATTCTAGTTATTTTAGAGGCGACTCCATGAGAAACAGAACATAATTCATGACTAGCAGTACCGCTGTAAGGCTAAATCTTTAAGGGGTACCTCATTGGAAAGTCTAATCTTTTCTTCTGAATCCACCGTGCAGTAAAGGGTAACAGGGCCAATGAGAGCACCCCAGCCAGCACGAGGAAAAAGGGGAGCAGTCGCCCCGGGTTCCTGTGGGCCTCCTTAGGCTTGGTTCTGGCAGAGAAGCTCTGTCTCTCCTAACGGAGGAACGAAGCAGAGCTGGAGATGTGGTCACCCCTGACAGTGACGCCCAAAGGCAGGGCAGTGGAGGTGGCGACAGGGGTGTCCTGACCTGGCTCCTTTGCTGGGAACGCTTGTTATCTTGGTCTGTATTTATCCAGAGCTGTATTTAGAAAAGATTAAATCAAAACTGTGAAATTAAAACACGATGACAGTTCAGAGAGACAACAGCTGTGGCATTAGATTTTCACCATGTCAGGCCTGGGATCTGGATTTCAGGTCACTTTTTTCCACTGGCACTCACCCTAAGGGACAAGAATGCTCTTTCTACTGGCTATTTTCTAAGCCACCTGTTGCCTCCGTGGGGGAGAAGATTAATAGGGCTGAAACGGGAAAGGAGCCCTCGCAAAGGTCCAGGGTGAATGGGGTCTTTCTACAGCACTCACCTTCAGAAACCGTCAGCCAGACAGCGAGGGGGCTGCGGGCCGTAGTCAGCCTGTGTGTATTCTCCAAGGGGGAAAGTGCATGACTCGACCATATGCCCCCAGTCAAAATGTAGAACAAAGTCCTGTTTGTTCCTAAGTTATATGACAAAAATGCTTTAAAAATACTTAATATAGTCAAATAAATCTAAAGTAACCAGAGTTTAAGATATAAAGGGAATTTATTTCCCCCTACTTAGTAACTCCAGGCTTCCAATGTCACCAAACTAACCTTGCCTACAAAATAAAGTCATTGCTGAGTGTCAACATTTAGATGAACGGTAGAACAGTAGCCATGACCAAAAGGAGCTCGCTGCTGCATCATGCGGTTCAGTGCTTGAGTCTCAAACACGCTACGCAAAATGAAGGAAACCAGCTCCGACGGCTCCACGCTGGTAACCTCTGCAAGGCACCATCGAAGGCGCACAGCTGTGCAGGCAGCTGGGCTGAGTGGCTTCCAAGGGCTGAGGCTGGAGGGGAGGTGTGTCTTCACAAGGAGGGGTGGGGTTCAGCAACTAAGGCACGGTTCTGTATTTTGACTGGGACAGCGGTTACAGGACTCTGTGCATAAAACCGTTTATTAAATAGGATAAAATTACTGTGTACTGGGCTGGAGAGATTGCTGAGCAGTTAAGGCCTGCAGAGCCAAAGGACACAGGTTCAATTCCCCAGAACCCACGTAAGCCAGATGCACAAGGTGGCACATGCATCTGGAGTTTGTTTGCAGAGGCCGTGGTGCACCTATTCTTTCTCTTTCTCTCTTTCTCTTTCTTCCTAGCAACCTCTCTCTCTCTCTCAAATAAATTAACTTAAAGAAGGAAGAAAATTTTTAAAAAATACTGTGTATAAATTACATCTTAAGTTTTTATTGTTAAATATTTTTAAATATAGGATTGTGATTTTTTACTTTTTATTTTATTTATTTTATTTGAGTGAGAGAAAAATGTAGCGAGAGAGAGAAAGAAAGAGACAGAGAGAGAATGAGTGCACCAGGGCCTCTAGCCATTGCAAATGAACTCCAGACGTGACATCTTGTGCATCTGGCTTTATGTGGGTACTGAGGAATCAAACCTGGGTCCTTTGGACTTGCAGGCAAGTGCCTTAACTGCTGAACCATTTCTCTAGCCCCAATTACATGCCTTTTAATTGCCTTCATAAATTAGTAAAAATGATCATTTTTAGCCTGTGCCTATATTCCCTAATTTTCCTAACTTAAAATGCATTTATAGATTTACTTATCTGCTGTTCTATTATAATCAAATCTCATTCTTATTAGTGGCCTCTGTAAAAGAGACACATTTTAGTAGTATGGCTTGGGGATAGCATTTCATATAGTCTCTGATATTAAAAGCCAATGAAGGAGGAAATAAAACCTCTTCTTATTGTCACTTTCCTATTGGTGCTGACAAATCGACTGATTGTGGACGGTGGGGCGTGGTGGACCCTGGCAGGTAATGTCAATGTCGTCTTCCTCCTCCTGCTCATACCAGGACAACGGCTTTGGGGGGACTGGGGTTCTGATGCTGCCGTGCCTGGCAGAGGCACCTCCTCCCTAGTCACTAATGACTTTCTGCTCCTGGAACACGGATGCGCATGGAGCCAGGGAAGGTGGCCTTGTGTGTGTTTGCATTAACAGACACAAGGCTCCATGCCAGAGTCGCTGAATGAGGCACAGGAGTCTGCATGTGGGTGCTTCCTAAGGAAAAGGAAAGAGATCGTCACTTGTCATTAGAGACTCAGCCAGTAAACCGCATTCTCGGCGTCAACCATGTGGGAAGCGGCAGTGGCGAGAGGTGGCGCAAAGTCATCCGATACGGAGGGGGTCTACGGAGAGCAAGGCACCGCGTGCCCTTCCAGCGCTGGTTTGACACCTTTGAATATCAGGGATCGGGAATTGATTCCATCCGAGACTTCGGGAGACCCTTCCAAGGGTTTGGAAAACACAAAGTGGGACTTGTGCTAACGAGTGCCTTCTGGGGTGTTGATGCCCTCAAGCAAAAATCACTGCAGAAATGGAAGACGCGGGAGCTCACTGATTCGGCATGGGTCCCCCTGTGGTGCCTGGTACTGTTGTTACTTTGAGAAACTGTCTCCTGAGGTAGTCTAGGCGGGCTTCAAACCTGCCATCACAGGGTGTCAGTATCCCAGTACTACACACCTGGCTTCTGGAACCTCCTTATGAACGTGAAGACGCGGCCAGGGCAGTAGCACATGTCTGGAATTCCAACCCTTGGAGAGAGAAGCAGGAGGATCAGGAGTTCAAAGTCAGCCTCAGCTGCACAGCAAGTTCAGGGGTGGCCGGGGCAACTCAACACCCTGTCTCAGAGAAAATTAAAAATAATAAAATAAATAAATATAAAAACACAGCCAAGCACTACTAAACGTTTAAAGAAAATCTGCCAAATGAAAGGACTGAATCAGCAGAACCCTGACAGAGGTGGGATTCCTCCCAGTGAGTTGTCCATCAGGGAGACCCTGGAGGATCCCCACAACACAACGCTTTTAAGTGATGAAGGCACCACGCGCTCTGGTTGTAGGACACTGAGAAATCAAGCTGGAGCTGAGCTGGAAGCCTCCTTCCTGTTGCCTAGCTGTTAAGGGCTTTAGCACAATGCAGCCTGCTCGGGGAGAAAAGTCATCATCGGTCTTAACGTACAGTGGACTTGATGAGCTATGCAACCTACTAGCCAGAAAAGAGGTGCCCACTGATGCAATGATGGCATGAGTGTTTAGGGGGTAACCAACTGCTCTCTAACCAGATTTGAGGACTGCTCTATGGAAGGAAATCCATGCCTGGTACTGAAAACCTAGGCAAAGCCTAAAGGGGATGGGGGCTGGAGAGATAGCTCAGCTGTTAAGGTGTTTGCCTGCAAAGCCAAAGGACCCTGGTTCAATTCCACAGGACCCATGTAGCCAGATGTACAAGAGAGCACACACTTCTGGAGTTTTTTCCATTGGCTGGAGGCCCTAGAGAGCCCATTCTCTCTCTCTCTCTCTCTCTCCATCTCAAATAAATAAAATAAATATTTTGGAACTAAGGTCTCACTCTAGCTCAGGCTGACCTGGAATTCACTATGGAGTCTCAGGGTGGCCTCGAACTCATGGCAACCCTCCTACCTCCGCCTCCCAAGTGCTGGGATTAAAGGCGTGCACCACTATGCCCGACAAATAAATAATTTTTTAATTAAAAAAAAGCAAGCTGATTGGGGCACGCCTTTAATCTAGAGTGAGACCCTACCTCAAAACAACAACAACAACAAAAAAGCCGATATGGTGGCACACACCTTTAATCCCAGCTATTGGGAGGCAGAGGTAGGAGGATTGCTGTGAGTTCGAGGCCACCCTGAGACTACCCAACATTCAAAGATACATCTATGACACCCCAAGGCTCGGGAACGTTGCAGCGGGGGGGGGGGGGGGGGTTGGGCAGGAAGAGTGGCAAGAGCTTCGGGACGGGGCGGAGTGACTTGGAGCGCTGCCTTCTGGCCGTGGAGCGGCTGCTGTCGCATTCATAATCTTCCCGTGCTGTTGTCACATGCACAAGTTCGGCACAGTTTGCCATCAAAGGGTCAAAGGGAAAAGACGCCATCGAGATAGAAGAGGGGCTATTTGAAAAAAGAAGTTCAGTGGACGGGCAGATGAAGGGACAAAGGAAGGTGTTAGGAAAGGTTTATGATCAGAACACATCGTGTACTTGGGTGGAAATTGTTAATAAAAATGTTTAAGCCGGGCGTGGTGGCTCACGCTTTTAATCCCAGCACTCGGGAGTCAGAGGTAGAAATGCCATGAGTTTGAGGCCATACTGAGACTACATAGAGAATTCCAGGTCAGCCTGGGCCAGAGTAAGACCCTACCTTGAAAACAAAACAAAATCTAAAACACAATGGAGCCCTGTCACATGGAAACAAGTAGCCAAGAGAACAAAACCTTTTTCTTTTAAAGTGCTGATAACCATAAGACAAATTCAAGCAGATAAGTACTATAATAAATTCTGGGGCTAGAGAGATGGCTCAGAAGTTAAGGCACTTGCTTGCAGAGCCTGACAGCCTGTGTTCAATTCCCCAGGAGCCACATAAAGCCAGACACACAAAGGGCCGCGGGCCTGGAGTTCATTTGTAGAAGCAGGAGGCTCTGACATGCCTATACTCACTTCTTCCCCTTGTTCTCTCTCTCTGTCTCCCATCAATTCTTCTCTGACCCTCTCCCTGTTTGTCTCTCTCAAATAAATAATCAAATATTTAACAAAAGAAATGCTGACAAAAAAAAATCTTAATTCTAAAACAAAATAGCAAAAAAGAAATAATAAAATTAGAAGACAACATGAAGGAAATCCCTCCAAATACATAGCAAAGAATCAAGAAGATATGACATAAGAATTACAGAGCATTGAGCTAGAAATCTAAGATCATAATTAACATCGCTCTCAAGATGAACAAAGAAAATGAAGACAGGACATACTTCACGAGTCAATGGGGAGTTTCTGCTGAGAAAAGCGCAGAATGAGCGAGAAACCGTAGAGACAGCCTCGTGAATTACTGAAGGCTGTGACCAGCGAAGCTGAGAACAGAGAGAGGCCGAAGTGACAGCACCCGCTGAAGCCCTGGCACTCAGGGGCTGAGGCAGGACTGCTCTAAGTTTGAGAGCAGCCAGGGCTACATAGCAACACTTTGTCTCCAGATAAATTAATTAATTAAATTTAAAAGAATCAAAGTTGGAGTGGACCCAGGTTCAATTCCCCAGAACCCACGTAAGCCAGATGCACAAAGTGGCACATGCATCTGGGTTCATTCTCAGTAGCTAAAGAACCAGGCACATCTGTTCCCTTGCTCTCCCTCTCTTTCTTTCATAAGTAAATAAAAACAATTTTTTTATATAAGGTTCAGGCTGGAGAGATGGCTTAGTTGTTAAGGTGCTTACCTGCAAAGCCAAAGGACCCAGGTTTGGTTCCCCAGGACCCATGTAAGCCAGATGCACAAGGTGGTGCATGTGCCTGGAGCTCGTTTGCAGTGGCTGGAGGCCCTGGCGCACCCAGTCTTTCTCAATTAAATAAATAAATAAAACGTTACAAAAAAAGCAGACAATGGGAAAAGCCAGGTGTGGTGGTGCACACCTTTAATCCCAGCACTCAGGAGGCAGAGGTAGGTGGATCACTGTGAGTTCAAGATCATCCTGAGACTACATAGTGAATTCCAGATCAGTCTGAGCTAGAGTGAGACCCTACCTCGAAAAACAAAAAAACAAACAAAAAAAGATGATATCGCTGTGTTGCAGTGTTGTCAAAGTTTTTGCTAGGAAAAAAAAAATCTTTTTTTTTGTTTTTGGGGTAGAATCTCACTCTAGCCCAGGGTAATCTGAATTTCATTTTGTAGTCTCAGGCTGGTCTTGAACTCACCGCTATCCTCCTACCTGAGTGTTGGGATTAAAGGCATGCACCACCATGCCCAGCACAGAGAAGAGGAAGAGAGGGAGAAAAGGAAAGGAGAGAGGAGAGGAGGGGAGGGGAGGGGGGAAGAGAAGGGAAGGGAAGGGAAGGGAAGGGAAGGGAAGGGAAGGGAAGGGAAGGGAAGGGAAGGGAAGGGAAGGGAAGGGAAGGGAAGGGAAGGGAAGGGAAGGGAAGGGAAGGGAAGGGAAGGGAAGGGAAGGGAAGGGAAGGGAAGGGAGAAAATTACTGCAAACAAACTCCAGATGTAGACGCCATCTGTTGATCTGGCATTATGTGGGTACTGGAGAATTGGACTCAGGTTTTTAGGCTTTGAGGCAAACACCTTAACCACTGAACAATCTCTCCAGCCCTGGAAAATGATCTTTTAAAAAACTATTTTTATTCATTTATTTACTAGAGAGAAAGAAAGAGAGAGAGTATATTGGTGCACTCCACATACATGTGCCACTTCATGCTCCTGGCTTTATGTGGATATGTGGATGCTGGGGAATTGAACCTGGTTGTTAGGCATTACGCCTTAACTGCTGAGCCATCTCTTCAGCCTGGATAATGATTTTTTTTTTTCAAGACCTCATCTAGCCCAGGCTGACCTGGAATTCACTATGGAGTCTCAGGGTGGCCTTAAACTCATGGAGATCCTCCTACCTCTGCCTTCCGAGTGCTGGGATTAAAGGCGTGCACCACCATGCCCGGCTGGATAATGGCTTTTAACCAAGAATTCTATTTTATTTTATATTTTTGAGTCAGGGCTCACCATAACCCAGGCTGACCTGGAACTCACTTTGTGGCCTCAGACCCTTGGTCAACCTCCTATCTTGGCCTCCTAAGTGCCAGGATTGGAGGTGTGCACCACAATGCCCAGCTAGCTTTCATTTGATTCGATTATATTTTCTAATGTTATCTTACTTTGTTTGGTTGGTTTTATTTCTTTTCAAGGTAGTGTCTCACTCTATCTCACACTGACCTGGAACTTGCTCTGTAGCCCCAGGCTGGCTTTGAACTCACAATGACCCTCCTGCCTCACCGTCCCTGAAGGCATATGCCGCCATGCCCTCCTTCTAGTTTTCATCTTAGATATGCAAGAATTATTAAGTTTATCTCCTAGGCACTCTCTCTTTAAGATACTTGAGAGCACAGGGAACATGACAAAGAACAAAAATACAGGATCTAGAAGACAGAGGCTCCAACCTGATATCACAACATAGCGAAATCTCTGAGTGACAGTTGTGCAGGAAGCCTGGAAAGTGATCAAGCAGGTCACAAGATCTGGAATACCAACAGCTTGACTCTCCTAGAAAGAGAGATTTTCCTATACTACGTGAGAACTTTGTAAGAAAGTATGCGGAAGAGTGCTCAAAGCATTTTTTTAAATTAGAAATTCTAAGAAAAACCAGCAAATTGTAGAAGAGTTTAGAGAATCACATCACATTCTTCCCACTCAGGAGGCAGAGGTAGGAGGATCGCCATGAGTTCAAGGCCACATAATGAATTCTAGGTTAGCGTGACCTAGAGTGAACTCCAGATACATGTGCCACTTTTTGCATCTGGCTTTATATGGGTACTGGGGAATTTAATCTGGGTTAGCTGGCTTTGCAAGCAAATACCCTCAACCGCTGAGCCATCTCCCCAGCCCCTTTTTTTCTTTCTTTTTTTTTTTTTTATTGACAACCTCCATAACCATAGACAATAAGCTATGGTAATTCCCCCCTGCCATCCCCCAGCCAGCAACTCTGGTCTCCTTCATAGCCCTCCGTTTCTCAGTCAGCCCTTCCTGCTTTGATGTCATTATCCTTTTTCCCTATCAAGATGATCCTGCCCAGACAGTGTCAGGCACTGCAAGGTGACAGTCATCCAGACCATCCGTATCTGGAAGAGCACATTGCAAGGAGTCCTGCCTTTCCTTCAGCTCCTACCCCCGCTCCACCCTCTGCCACCTGTCCACAATGGACCCCGAGCCCTGGAAGGTGTGATAGAGACGCTTCAGTGTTGAGCACTCCTCTGTAACTTCTCAGGACCATGATACCTTCTGAGTCATCCCAGAGGTCACTGCCATCTGAAAAGAGAAGCTTCTTTAACCAAAAGTGAGAGTAGCATTAATATGTGGGTATGAACATTAAGGAAAGCACTTGCCAGGAAGTTTGGTGACCATGGCATATACATTTAGCAGATGTTACACCCCTAGGGCTCATGACTATCCCTGTTGTAGGTTTTCAGTATCAGGCATGTATTTCCTCTCATGGAGAGGGCCTTAAGTGCAATTGGAGAGCAGTTGGTTTCCCCCATAACAGACATGCCACTATTGCACCCATTGGTTCATTTGGCCTGGTAGCCAAATTTAAGACTTGCAGTGTCCACTGTTTATCTCTACTGGTGATTTCTCTCTCCCCCACGGAGCTGCATACAGCATTGCTTTTTCCAGCTTTCTGTCAGCTGGTCTACAAAGAGCAGGTTTCAGCTCATCTCCAGCAGGATTTGTCAGTGGCCTTGAAGCCTAAGTATGTGGAGTCAACAACAGGGTCTTACCGTCTACTCCTGGTGGGAAACCAAGAGCTTCAGCAATGGCCTGTAATGTTATGGGGGCATCAGAGACATCCTTGACTCACTGGAAGGTATGCCATCCCTGGCACTGAAAATTTTCCAGTAACAATCTATTGCTGTGTGTGTGCCAATGTCCAAAACAGTTGTTTTGAATTTTTGAGGCATGATCTCATTCTAGTCCAGGTTGGCTTCAAACTCAAGGCCTCCTAAGTGCCAGAATTATAGGCATGAGCCACCACATGGGGCTCTTGTTCGTTTTTTGGTTTTTTTTTCAATTACTTATTTGTTTTCTCCTTTTTAATTCTTATTTCTGAGGGCCTGCACTTCTTATAAGCTTCTCTGTGAGGCCAATGCTCCTAGAGCAAAGACCACAGTGAGAGAAAGAAGGGAATAAGAAAGACAGCTGGAGAGGTGTTTGCCAGACTTTTTGCCACAACGCTAGCACAGAGGAAGTAGAAAAAAAAACAAAAAACAACTTAGCCATTGAGATGAAAAGAAAATAAATAAACAAAATATCCAAGGGATTCAAAAAATAAGAAAAACTTCACGCTGGGTTGCAGCTCAGTAGCAGTTTGTGCTTAGCACGCTGAGGCCTGAGTTTCAATCTCAACACACACAGCTCACCCCATCCGGAGTACTTGGAGGGAAGTGGAACAAGTGGCTTTTTAACCAATCTCCGCGGGCCTTGTGCAGCAGGTGAGTGAGTCTTGGGCTGGGAGAAAGCCATCTTCCTGCTGTCACTGTATTACACCCTAGAGAGCGAGCAATGAGCTTGACCGCTGCTGAGGTCAAACTTTAACAAGCCATCGAAATCTCCTCTGACCTCTCAAAGGCGGGACAGCCTGAAAATGAGCAAGGCATCTAATCAGCCTCAGAGATGGCAGATAGCAGCCTCCGGTCTTTACAGTAAGTCACTCAATGCAAGCACACCGTGCCAGATTCCAACCTGATCTGCGTCACCACGGTTGTGGGTTTGTGACAAGATTACTTATCAAACCTACTGAACAGATAATCTCAACAAACTGCAGGGCAAAAAGAAAAAATAGTAATAATAATAATAAGACGAGCGCCTTTGGAATGGCAGAAGTCGCCTCTGAGTGGAGGTCATCCCAGAGGTCATCCGTTCAAGGACACGAGAAGCCAGGGATTTGCTCCAGCAAGCTTTTGATGTAAGAAGCTGATTAGGGAACTGTTTAGCCCTTAAAGGCAAAGGAAACAAGGCAGGCAACTCTCCGCGCTTGGTCGGGATTCAAAAAGCAGTGGGCTCTGTCCTGCTGGGCGGGAGCGCGCGGCTGGGCGGCGGAGGAGGGGAGCGCCGCCCCGGGGAGGTCCGCGCGCTGCTCCGTGACTCGGCGCTGAGTCACGCCGGCCCGGCCGCCTTCCTGGAAGACCCCGGAGGGGCAAGTGTCAAGTGACCGGGGCCTCGGTCCAGGCCCACTGTGCATGTCATTCCATGGGTGTCCTCAAAGCCCAGATCCCACTTGCTCTCGCCTTTTTTTTTTTTTTTTTGCCTGCTGTTAGATTTTTTTTTTTTAATTTTTTATTTATTTATTTGAGAGCGACAGACACAGAGAGAGACAGATAGAGGGAGAGAGAGAGGATGGGCGCGCCAGGGCTTCCAGCCTCTGCAAACGAACTCCAGACGCGTGCGCCCCCTTGTGCATCTGGCTAACGTGGGACTTGGGGAACCGAGCCTCGAACCGGGGTCCTTAGGCTTCACAGGCAAGCGCTTAACCGCTAAACCATCTCTCCAGCCCTGCTGTTAGATTTTTAACCCCCTCCCTCCACTCTTTCCTGGCAGGTGGGGGAGTCACATACAGATCTTTTAAAATAGCTTTCAAGCTATTTCCAAGTGGTGGCGCCCACCGCCTTTAAACCCAACATCTGGGAGGTGGAGAGGTAGGAAGGAGGATGGCCATGAGATCGAGGCCAGCCTGAGATTGCATAGTGAATTTCAGATCAGCCTGAGCTAGACCGAGACCCCGCCTCAAAAAAAGCAAAATAATAATCATGATAATTAAAAAAAAATATTTTTCGATATTTTAAATGGAGTGCAGGAAGAGGGCGTTTATAATAAAACGTGTGTTGTCAATTACAGGTCAAATCATGGCATGACTTTAGGTCTGAAATTCAACGTTGGGTAGAGGGGGGAGGGGGAGGAAGAGAGAGAGAGAGAGAGAGAGAGAGACTCTGTCTGTTGATACTGTTTCTGCATGCACTGTGATGTCTCCTTGATAGTACATCTTCCCAAAGGCTGGAGAACACAGTTGATTGTGGGGCGTGGGGTTCCCGGGGAACAGCATGGCCATGCCCTGTGTGTGTTTGTTACCCTGATGTCCTGAGGTCTTGATCCGCAAGGGTCACCCAGCTGGCTTTGCTTGCAGCGAGGTGTTGGCGTCAGCGGCAGGTTCTCCCGGCCAGGGGTACGTGTCCCTCAGACAGCTCTGCTACAGGTGGGGCGGTTATTTTCTAGGGACGCGTTGGCTGATTTTCAAGACAGGGTCACATTCAGTCTCTTGAGTTGTGCCAAATGTTTCCGGTTGTTCCTCAGCTTGAGGGGAATGCTGTCCCTCCTGATCCCTATGTGCGTGTGAAATGATGCAAAACCTTGGGGCAGACTTGTATTTTGACTGTTTTTCTTGCGAGGAAGGGCTCTGAAGTAATTAGAGGTCAAACTGACTCACTGAGCTTGCCTCAAAGCCTAACTGCCCGAGATTTTAAGGAGGTAAGAAACAACAAAGTGAAATACAATAAGGAAACATGAAAATGGGACAGGAGGGAACCCATGAAAGCAAAAATACACAGACAGGAAATGGAACCTGAAATATTTCAACTACTGCTAGCAGGAGATATACCTGCTGTGTTAGCCAAAGTCTGATATTATTATTGTATAAAAATGCTTTAAAATATCACTATGCATATACATTATTCGATGTGTGAATAAGTGAGTCATCCTGATTTATTACTCTTAGCTAATCTCCACTGATAATGCTTTAAAACTTCCAAAGTCATGTTGAAGCCCAAGTTCATTTTTTTTTTTAAAATTTTATTTTATTTGAGAGCGACAGACGCAGAGAGAAAGACAGATAGAGGGAGAGAGAGAGAATGGGCGCACCAGGGCTTCCAGTCTCTGCAAACGAACTCCAGACGCGTGCCCCCCCTTGTGCATCTGGCTAACGTGGGACCTGGGGAACCGAGCCTCGAACCGGGGTCCTTAGGCTTCACAGGCAAGCGCTTAACCGCTAAGCCATCTCTCCAGCCCCCAAGTTCATTTTTAAGTGCGAACTTGGTTTCATTGCTAATGTCTTCTGAGCCTGTCTTCTCCTCTGCAACGTGGAGATCCTTACGTTCCGTCGATTTGTAGGTGGCACTAGCTGAGATGGTGTCTGACCAGTGGAGCACAGTGTGTCCCCAGGCACATTTTAAATAAATCTCCCTGGACATGTGCATTGTGCTGTCATTATTATACTTGACTAAACTTTCGACCACATGGCAGAAGTGATGCTTGGAAGTAGGCAAGCACCTTAACTGCTGAGCCACCTCTCCAGCCCAGTATCGGAAGCAATAAAAGCTTTGCAAATGTCCATCAAAAGCTTGGTAGTATAGCTGGAGAAATAGTTTAGCAGTTAAGGTGCTTGCCTGAAAAGCCAAAGGACCCAGGTTTTATTCCCCAGGACCCACATAAAGCCAGATACATAAGGTGGCACATGTGTCTGAAGCTTGTTTGCAATGGCTAGAGGCCCTGGCATGTGCCCATTTTCTCTCTCTCTCTTTCTCAAATAAATAAATAAATAAAATATTAAAAGAAAAAAAACCTTGGGGATGAAGAGATGGTTCAACAGTTAAGGCGCTTGCCTGTAAAGCCAAAGGACCCAGGTTCGATTCCCCAGAGCCCAAGTAAGCCAGATGCACAAGATGACACATGTGTCTGGAGTTCATTTGCAGTGGCTGAAGGTCCTGGTGCACCCATTCTCTATCTTTCTCTCTCTCAAATAAATAATTTTAAAAATTCCAAAAAAAATCCTTGGTGATAAAGTGACCTTGGGCAGGTCTTTGAATAAGCTTCTAAAACATCTGGCCAAATGTCTACTATTCTTTTCTTTTATTTTTCTTTGAGATAGGGTCTCACTCTAGCCCAGACTAGCCTGGAACTCACGGCTATCCTCCTACTTCTGTCTCCTAAGTGCTGGGATTAAAGGTGGATACTACCACACCCGGCTTCTAATATTTGTTATTATAGGCTAGCTGGGGAAAACAAAACAAAACAAAACAGGAGTGTGATAGATAACATAAAATAGCCAAGCAAGAGGCCCTTCTCCCTGGTCCTCGGAGAAGAGCTCTAAAACAGTCGCCAGCCAGGGAGCCCATAACCTTTACCCTTCCAGAGATCAACAGCCTTGACTGGCAGGTCACGGTCCTGCGGAGTCAGCAACCTGATTCTTTCCAGGTGAACACTGTTGACCAATCTCCCATGGGCTTCTCCACTCGCTTCTAAGAGAGCTGTTCTTTTGGAATCTGAGAGTAAGCATTTGCCTTAGTCAGCATGTGCTGTCTTAACAAGCACCCCAGCCTGGGTGGCCCAAACAAGAGACTTTCCCACAGTTCTGGAGGCCAGAAGTCCAAGATCAAGGTGCTGGCCCTGAAACCTCTCCTCTTACATTGCACGTGGCTGCCTTCTCATGGCTGCTCGTTCAAGTGACCTGTTTGCTTGCTTGTGTGTGTGTGAGGAGCAGTCTCTGGGGTGGGGAAAGGGGAGGACATCAGTGTGTGAATTTGGGGTGTGTTATCAGGAGAAATGGCATCTGATTGAGTTTGAAGGTCTAGCTGCCTTTAACTGGGGATTCTAGATTCAGATAGCATTTCCTAACATAGGAAGAGGGCCTCAGGGGTCACAGCAGAACGGGTTTTGGTCAGGCAGGAACAAGGAAATCGTGGTTATGAAAAAGCAGACTAACTTTAGCGAGACGGCTGCGGGTTGATTTCTCGATTTCTCGCAAGGGTTAAGAGCACAAGGGACTTACTTCCTTGTTGGGGCAATTCAGGTGGCCTGAGCCCTTTCCAGTTAGTGGCTGTGCATCTTCTGTTTTCCAGGAAAAAATAAAATAAAATAAACAAACGAACAACAACAACAACAAAAACCTGTTCTGTTTGGTGTTTATCTTTTTCCTCAAAGTGTCAATATGTGATATGATGGTGTGGCACTTAGCATGAGTGACTGCATCTGGGTTTGGTCTTTGTCCACAGTACGGTCGTCTCCAGTTTTATGACAGGGAGGAGACAGTCCGGGCCGGTGATAGCTTTCAAATGACCCCTTAGCGAAAACACCGAGGGAGGGAAAACGGTCCTGTTTAGAGCCTGCAGACCCGAAGGTCAACGCAAGTGACGGCTCAAGCACACAAGCCCCTGGAATAACCACATTCTACATGGCGACTCCTTCGCGTTTTCATTGATCTCTTTTCACAAATTCCTCCACTGATTGCTACATTATACACTTGAGGGTCAGGAAACCTACACGGTGCTCATTTCTTCTGTCCTTAGGCAGGGGCACTGCGTGGTCCTCTCCACGCACCCAAGTCTCGGTCAACTACATGTCGCCGCACAGGTAAAGCCCCCTTGCCTGTACAAGGCCTGATTACGTCACTCCCACCCAGGTGACTCCCACGGTACAAGGGCCTTATAAAGCCATTAGCAGCCTGTGCCCAATGCCTTTTCGTTGATTCAGTTTTGTTGTGCGCACTAGACAAGCACTTGCCATACAGTTACAATTGCAGCCTCTGGACAATCCCTTTCACATTGGAACATGGGCATATAATCTCATTAGTGGGGAAGACCATGACCTTGAGACTACCCTGGACTACACTGTAAGACTCTATCAAGGAAAAAGAAAATCCAGTTACAAAAATATAAGAACACAGCAAAATGTGTAGGCAACTAATTTGCTATAATATATGACACAACCTTTCTAGGTAGCATGTAAGAATAAATAGGAAAATATAAATTATGTACCCTGTTAATCATAACAACAAGGAATACAGTTCACATCTCCTGTATCTCCAAGAAAGAATAAGTAGGGCTTTCTGCCCTGAGTTCAGATTATTTCTTGAGTCTTCCCAGAAACCACATTTCCTCAGAGAAGGAAAAATATATTACAAGGTAGCCCATGAAATACCTAAAAAAAAAAGGGCTGGGATGGTGGCTCAGCCATTAAAGACACTGCTTGCAAAGCCTGCTGACCGCGGTTTGATTCTCCAGTATCCAGTATAAAGCCAGATGCATCTGGAGTTTGTTTGCAGCAGCAAGAGGCCCTGGCATGCCCATTTTCTTCTTCCCTCCCTCCCTCCCTCCCTCCCTCCCTCCCTCCCTCCCTCCCTCCCTCCCTCTGTCCTTGCAAATAAAAAAGAAATACAGGGCAGGAGAAGATGCCTCAGCAGTTAAGGTACTTGCCTGCAAAGCCTACTGACCTGAGTTCAATTCCCCAGTACCCATGTAATGCTAGACATAGAAAGTGGCGCGTGCATCTGGAGTTCATTTGCAGCTGCTGGAGTTCCTGGCACACCATTCTCTTCCTCTCTGTCTCACTTTCTGCAAGTAAATAAATAAGTAAATATTTTTTTAAAATAAAAGAAATACATAAAACAACATCCATGGATTCCTGTCAATAGAAATTTGCTTTCTATTTGGAGGAACATAGTCAAGAAGGGACCATGTGTGACCATGCTTTGTCTTTGAATAATCCCTAGGACCTGCCCTCAGTGAGTGCCTCATGGAGTCTGATGCCTTGACCCAGTAAGGTATGAGGACCTTCCCTAGAACGCAGCAAGAGAGGAAGACTACTAAAAAGCATGATCTTCACCAAAAGGATGTTGGTGAGGATCTAATGGCCTGTCTCCAGCAGATAGTCCTAGATCTGCTCTGGGATTTTCCATAGCCAGACCACAGTCTGCAGCTGGCATTCATCCCAGGAGCTGAGAGGTTGTTTAAGCTGCCTCGGCAATAAATAAACAAATAAATCTCTGCCCCATGGCTTCAAATGTCACAGTTAGCCGGGTGTGGTGGCACGTGCCTTTAATCCCAGCACTTGGGAGACAGAGGTAGGAGGACCACCATAAGCTTAAGGCCACCCTGAGACTACATAGTGAAGTCCAGGTGAGACTCTACCTTGAAAAACAAAAAAAATAAAGTCATGGTTGCCTTTAAAATTAAAGGTGATCCTTTATAATTTTGCAGGTGGTCATTCAACAGGTACACACGATGGATGTATGAATGCAGAACAAGTCACTAGGAGCTCTGGGTGAGTTGTGAAGAAGTAGCTTTTGGCTATTCGAATTCTCTTGTGTGAAACAAGGAACATTTATTACTAATAATTATAAGGAGACACATGGTGCACATTGGGATAGCTGTCAAATGTGGACCTACATACAACTTTTCTTTTCAGCAAGATACTGAGCTAACAGAAGAGATCTGTGTGAAATAGAGCAGGCCTAATTCAGGTGACATCTGGCCAGGTGCATCTGTCCCTGTCATCTGGCCAAGCCAGGCTGACTCTAAGCCCATGTATCCCAGGAGAGAACTTACTCTCAAATGGAAAAAGAGGATCTCAGAATCCAGGGATGGGGGTGGGGGAGAGAAAAAACAGAGATCACAATGAATCTAAGATCTAGCATGGCTAAAACTGAGAAGAGCCATTGTTAAAATGCTGTTATCCAGACATCACATAAAGGATGGTTGTAGTTTAACAATAAAACAATTCACTCTGTGAATTAAAACAGGGCTAGTTAATGATAGGCATAGTATTTGTACAGACTCTGCCCTTCCAAATGCAATCTGGAATCTTTCCACATTGCCTTTTTGAGGAAAACTGGCATGATATCATCCATTGTTCTTCTCATATAAATCAATCAACTAAGTCAAGAGATTAGGTGCTTTGCCGGGTGTGGTGGTGCATGCCTTTCATTGCAGCCTCAGGAGGCAGAGGTGGGAGGACTGCCATGAGTTCGAGGCCACCCTGAGAGTCCATAGTGAATTCCAGGTCAGCCTGGCCTAGAGTGAGACCCTACCTCGAAAAACCAAAAAAAAAAAAAAAAAAGAAAGAAATTAGGTGCTTTATTGAGCCACCTGAAAATCATCCCAACAGGCTGAACAGCTGATTCTGTCAATATACATCCTTGCTGTATGAGCATGTGGGTATATATAGGTTTTCTAGACAGGGTCTTACAGTGTATGTGTGCACATCCATGTAGATAGGTAGGTAGGTAGGTAGATAGATAGATAGATAGACAGACAGACAGACAGATAGATAGATAGACAGATAGATGACAGACACATTAAATATTGACATTAACAGCCCATGGAGGAAGACCTCTCTAACCTCTAAACATTACAATAATAAGAACTGGGTGTAACCAACTATGCACACAATAGGTAATTATATCCTGCCAATCAAAAGCTCAGAATGACAGCCAAAATGAGGACACACAATGGTCATAATAATAATGCTATATTATTATTTAATAATTATAATCATGGTGATCCTGATGATGTTCATAATGATAAATAGCATTTATTAAAGGCTAATGTGCCAAGTCTTAGAGTCAGCTATGTATCTCGTTTAATCTTTACAGCAATCTATAAGGCTCTGTTCTTATTCTTAGTTTACAGAAGTCAGCTCTTGGACCAGGAAATTTGCCCAAAGTTTCCCAGCTAAGAAGATGAGCCAAGATTCAAGCCCAGATGTGTATGCCTCCACGGTCTATGATATTACCCCCCCCCCCCAAAAAAAAAGACAGAAATGCTCATTTAGTCATAGCAGGTGTGACAATTCACAGGCAGATTCTAGGCAAGCCTATAGCCTTGTTTCTCTGTCCCTGACGTTCACCTGTCCCAAGAGCCCAATCTCAGCTGTCAGTTGAAATGTCATTTTATTCAGAATTCATCTGGAAAATTTTCTCTTACTCAGAATTATCCTTTCTTTATCTTCTCATGTCATTTTTTGTTTGTTTGTGTTTTCGAGGTAGGGTCTCACTCTAGCCCAGGCTGATCTGGAATTCACTGTGTAGTGTCAGGGTAGCCTCGAACTCACGGCTATCCTCCTACCTCTGCCTCCCGAGTGCTGGGATGAAAGGCGTGCATGACCACACTGGCTTCTTGTCATCTTTTTTTAAAAAAAAGATTATTCACTTTATTTATTTGAGAGAAAGAGGCAGATAGAGAGAGGATGGGCATACCAGGGCCTTTAGCCACTGCAGACAAACTCCAGACACATGGGCTACCTTATGCATCTGGCTTACATGGGCCCTGGGGAATTGTACCTGGGTCCTTCAGCTTTGCAGGCAAGCACCTTAAACCACTAAGCCATCTCTCCAGCCCTCTTGTCATATTTTGGGGGGATGGGTTAGCAAGGAAAAAGGAGGGTTTGTGTGTGTGTGTTTAAGTATATCCTCCTGGGGATTCCCGGGATCAGGTGGACATAAGGAAGTTTTGAGTCTTCTATACACTGATTCTTGCTGGTCTCTGTTGACAGAAAGATATATTCACTTGATCCTCTGGTCTCTATAGAAGGACAGCTGAATTCACTAAGTTTTATGGTCCTCTGTTAAGAGAGAGCCAAGTTCACTTGGTCCTCTGGTCCTGATGCTCAATATGTAAACTGCAGATGTGTCAGGCCTAGGCATTCTGTTTTCTCCTCCTACCCGAGGCCCCGCTGGGTCTCTGAGATGCTCCAGTACCCCTGTTAAGACTGTCAGGTCACACAAATACAAGAACACATGTCTGCAACACCAGCTACAAGCGAGGGAGAGCCTGGAGGATCAAGAGTTGAAGACCAGCCTGGGCAAGGTCTGCCTCAAAAGAAATAAATATATGTTACAATATAGTATGCAGGGCTGGAGATATGGCTTAGTGGTTCAGGTGCTTGTCTGCAAAGCCTAAGAACCCAGGTTCCATTCTCCAGTACCCACCTAAGCCAGATGCACAAGGTGGCGCATTCATTTAGAGTTCATTTGCAGTGGCTAGAGGCCCCGGCATGCCCACTTTCTCTCTCTCTATCTGCCTCTCTCTCTTTCTCAAATACATAAATAAATAAAATATTTAATAAAATGTAGTATGATGTGAAGTGCTGTGCCCTGTGGAAGGGGGAGGTAGGTCCCTCCACTCCTTCCGCTCAAAGCCTCCCTGTCCCCATTGACAGTTCTCTCAGATATGAGGCCCCTCCGGCTTTCCTTGGAGAACAGAGGCAAAGGTTCCTACAGGCTCCATTTCTAGTCTTTTTAAAATTAAATTTCATTTATTTGAGAGAGACAGACATACAGAGAAAATGGGCGTGCCAGGGCCTCCAGTACTGCAAATGAACTCCAGACGCATGTTCCACCTTGTGTATCTGGCTTATGTGGGTGCTGAGGAATTGAACCTGGGTCCCTTGGCTTTTGTAGGCAAGCACCTTATTGGCTAAGCCATCTCTCCAGCCCTCCATTCTTCTTAAAGCTGCTTTCAGGGGCTGGAGAGATGGCTTAGCGGTTAAGCGCTTGCCTGTGAAGCCTAAGGACCCTGGTTTGAGGCTCGGTTCCCCAGGTCCCACATTAGCCAGATGCACAAGGGGGCACATGCGTCTGGAGTTCATTTGCAGAGGCTGGAAGCCCTGGTGCGCCCATTCTCTCTCCCTCCCTCTATCTGTCTTTCTCTCTGTGTCTGTCGCTCTCAAATAAATTAAAAAAAAAAAAAGCTGCTTTCAGGAAGCAGGTGGAAAGTAGGCCTCCTCTGGTGGGTCTTCCCTTGAACCTCTCCCTCCTTTAGGCATAAGAAATCTTCTCTCAGTGGTGGGGAAACTAGCCACTTTACCCAACACAGTTTCAGACAGAAAGCCTGGGTCCTTTGGGCTCTTTCTCTCTGACAGCTTGAAAACCCTTTCTTCTCTTGTGAATATTGGTTTTTAAGATTCCCTTTCTACTTTGGGCTCCAGAAAAGCTGCTCTGACTTCCATCTTTACTCTGTATCTCTCAACCCCCATGTTTCTGAGGCAGGATTATCCAGTTCCCTATGGTTCGTATGGGTATACAAGAGAAATGAAGGAAAGGGAAACGTCAGATATTATCACAAAATAGTGGTTCCAATTTCTGAATAGAGATGTGTGTATTGGTGTGAACTGTGATGTTTTCATTATTATCTTCTGTAAGGACAATGTCCTACCCTCAGCTTTCCTCATGAAGATCTTACTGTCGCTTTTCACAAATATTCAGGATATTTATCTGCTACTGAAATGGAATTCACATGCCAGGGGGTGCTACACTTTTATGATTTGCAGTTACACTTTCATTAGCAGAAAAGCAATTAAGATGTGTGAAAGGCATTCTTTTTTTGTGTGTGTGAACAACTGATCGGGCTGCCATTTATCACACACACCCTAATTGCCTTTTATGTTGATAGCAATGTACACGTGAACTACCACATGTTAGCACTGGCAAGTTTCATTCCAATTTCGTTGTCATTTGATTACTGAACTCTTCAACTGAGCTCCGTGTCACAAATCCATGTGCTTGTTTGCCGCTGGTTGGTTAAGCTCGGGCCAGTGTGAGGTCGGTAAAGGCTGGGAGGTGCAGACACCAGGGTGTTCGCCGAGTGATCTGCGTACAAAAAGCAGTCAGTCCGTCCTTGCCCGGTGACTACAGCCCTGCCACATGGACCGCGTCCTGCAGGTCACACGGAGGGCCTTTTGGCTTTCATTAGATCCCATAAGACCCTAGCATGGGGCGAGCGTTGGGTGGGAAGAAGGTAGATTATAGCTGGCCCTCCTCCAACTGCTGTCCAAAACCACATTTTGACAGATGAAGAAAACATTGGAATCTCATTTTGTTAAAAAACAAAAAGCAAAGCAAAGTAAAAGAAAACCATGTACTCAGGAGGCTGAGGTAGAGGATTGCCATGAGCTAAAGGCGAGCTTGAGTTAAAGAGTGAGCTACAGGAATGGAAAGATGGATTAGTGGTTCAGTGCTTGCCTGTGAAGCATAAGGGCCCTGGTTCGAGGCTTAGTTCCCCAGGACCCACGTAAGCCAGATGCACAAGGGGATGTACGTGTGTGGAGTTCGTTTGAAGTGGGTGGAGGCCCTGGCATACCCATTCTCTCTCTCTCTCTCTCTCTCTGCCTCTTTCTCTTTCTGTCTGTTGCTCTCAAATAAATAAAAACAGACAAAAAAAAAATTAAAAGAGTGAGTAACAGTCAGCCTGGGCTAGAGGGAGTCCCTGCCACAAAGCTTGTGCTCACATAGCTTACAGCATAATTCTACACACAATATTTGCCTGTGTTTAGGAGAGTTCAAGAAAATGCTTATCAGTGCATTCACAGTAAGTCCCTCTCAGCAAGAGAGGGGGAGGACAGTTGGCCAAGTATACTGCGTGTGTCTTCAGTTTATGTACACCTCTCTTATTCGGATTCCCCACGCCCAACTGCAGCGTGCTGTAGTTTAGCATGAGATGTATCTCCTCTTTGTCCCCAGTTCCAGTTAGAGAGTTCCTAAGCCCTTAGAATTTTGCCATTCAAAACATGCCTGTTAAACTGGGTGTGGCAGCTCACACCTACTCAAGGTCAGTTTTAGCAACATAAGGAAATCATAGCCAGCCTGGGCTAATTAAGACCTTGTGTCTTGACAAACAAATAAACAAAATGCCTATTTGACAATAGCTGGGTTTATGTTAATGAGGTGACTTAGGTTAAAGTCTATAGATAACCTCTGTATGGGACCAGACACAGGGAAACCAACTGAACACCATACTCCATTTCTCACCCTCTAGCCTCCAGAAAAGGGGGTCCAGCTTCTAACTTAGAGAATCCATGCTGCTAGACATCCTTCATCCCTCCCATATCCAGACCTGTCCACCTGTCCATCTGGCACTTGTCTGTAACTTTATAATAGATAGGTAAATGTTTCCCCGAGATCTATGGCCAATACTAGCAAATTATTGAGCACACACACACACAAAATGGGTGTGGGCACGTTGAGGTCTAGCCTGAGGGTCAGAAACACAAGTCACAACCTGGGGCTGGAGATGGGTGTTGGAAGTGAGTCTTGTGGATTGTTGGATTAGACCCTATCTCCAGTGTTCAGCCGTGTCACAGTTACATTTCAGAGGCCACCTTGTTGCTGTGTGTTAGAGAATTACTAGATTTTGTAGGAAAGCCCGATGTCTGCTCACAGAAGAGTTCTCCCTTGAGCCCACAAGTGGAGAGAAATCGTTTTGTTTATTTTTTTTCTCTTACATGTATCAAAAGGACCGAAGTGCAACAATTTAGTTCAATGATCTTAACTGGCTTTGCTTTCCATTTTAGCATGGAAACTGGTAATACTTCAGTGCAAAAAACAGCAAGTGTTCAGCTGGGCTAAGCAGCAAAGGTTGATTTTTATAAACAGGAGGGCCAAGGGACCCAGAAAGCAGGCTCACAAAAGCAGCACTGGGCACCGTGTTGCAATCCCGCCACACCTAGAATCTGGCGGGGCACTGAAAAGCAGAGGCCAGGATCATTTTTGTTGTTGTTGTTCATTATTTGTTTATTTGAGAGAGAGAGAGAGAGAGAAAGAATGGGCACGTCAGGGCTTCCAGCCACTGCAAATGAACTCCAGACGCATGCGCCTCCTTGTGCATCTGGCTAACGTGGGACCTGGGGAACCGAGCCTTGAACCAGGGTCCTTAGGCTTCACAGGCAAGTGCTTAACCGCTAAGCCATCTCTCCAGCCCCAGAATCTGTTTTTTTTTTTTTTTAAAAAAAAAAAAGCTTGGTCATTTTAAAGTTACTTTCCCTTCTAACAGAAAGTGGGGACAGAGTAACTGATTGGTAGACATATATTATTTCAGGTAACTTCATTAGTGTAACAATTAAGTTCCTTATGTCAACTGGAAGCAGCCTGGTTGGGGAATGCAATTTGGCTGTTATCTTTCTAAGAGTGAATTCTCAGGTCTGAGGAGTGGCTGGTCTCAGCTTGGTGACCCAGAACTCAAGCATGAGCGGCTCCGTGCTGACTTACAGCCCGGTCTCTGGGAATCCGGGGCGGCAGCTTCAGCCGCAGAGCCCTTGCCTGTCAACTTTCACTGTCCTCGTTACCACGAAGGTGCTTAGTGTTTTTATAAAAGCTCTTCTCTTGCAACAGAACATCACGTGCCAGCAGTACGGGGGTGGGGCGGGGGAGGCGGGGAAGGGCGGGTGCGTTCGGAGGCATTTCTTGTTCTGTCGGCCTGATGTGCGGACCTCTGCTACGGAGCATTTTGCTTAGTATGGAAAAAGGAAACCCAAGAGAGAAATGTGAACTCTTTGCAATTAAGGAAAAATTAAGGCGCTTGCCTGCAAAGCCAAAAGACCCAGGTTCGATTCCCCAGGACCCACGTTAGCCAGATGCACAAGGTGGCGCATGTGTCTGGAGTTAGTTTGCAGTGGCTAGAGGCCCTGGTGCGTTATTTTCTCTCTCTTTCTCTTTTTCTCTGCTTCTCTCTCTCTCTCTCTTTTTTTTTTTTTTTTTGTTTGAGGTAGGGTTTCACTCTATCTCAGGCTGACCTGGAATTCACTATGGAGTCTCAGGGTGGCCTCGAACTCATAGCAACCCTCCTACCTCTGTCTCCCGAGTGCTGGGATGAAAGTTGTGCACCACCACGCCCGGCTTATCTTTCTTAAATAAATAAATAAAAATAAAAGATATATTTTTTAAAAAGATGAACCAGAAGGGTGTAGGAGATGGGTCCAGGTACTCTGAAGAAGGGCTGAGATCCTCAGTCAGGCTTCCATCTAACTTTATTTTTCAGTCTTAGAGTTTTTGAAGTAGGGTCTCCCTCTAGCCCAGGCTGGCCTGGAATTCACTATATAGTCTCAGGGTGCCCTCGAACTCATGGTGATCCTCCTACCTCTGCCTCCCTAGTGAGTGCTGAGATTAAAGGCCTGCACCACCACGCCCTGCCTTCTTCCAAGGCGGACCCAAGGCTCAGCAGCATGTAAATCACAACTTAATCCCGACGTCTCCGCCCAGCAGTGCAGGAATCCCGTCCACTGATGAAGTGAAGGACCGACCTGCGCTTGGGACAGAGCCCTGGCACGCCTCCTGCCGACATGTGCCACCCTTGGAATGCTGGTCACTCCACCCTCAAAGTAACTTCTGGCTGAACTGGGGGTTTCTTGGCTCCAGTCTTGGAGGAGAGGCTTCAGTCCTGGTTTTCACACTTGGAATTTTTGATTCAGGAGCAAAAGCCAAAAAATGCAACCTATCCAGTACCACGGCCAGAAGGGTGCTGCTGCCAGGCAGCTCCTGGCTTGCGGGCCCACCACCCTGCGGACTGAGAGGGTACGGAAGAGGGCAGCTCCAGTGAGGCAGAAGTTGCTGACACATCTGCCAGACTTCTCCTTTTGCTTAAGTTGGTACGTGTAATAAGCTGTGGATGTCGCAATATGTATTAGATGCCTTGAGACCAACCAGAGAGAGAAGCGAGAGATACAGTCTTTATTTTTAAGTAATTGTCTTGGAGACTGGAGGCGATTCAGAGGAGGTGGTATTTTATTTTTAGCCTCATCACTGCTCTAACAAGTTTAAACCTTCACGTTCGTTGCTTCCGACATGTGGTCCTCTTGCGCATCACCACGGTTCCTGGGTGGTGGTGGTCTTTCTCCGCACAGAATAAAGTGCATGAGATTGAAACTGCCACGAGGCTTCCTAACCTGTCTGGAAGAGCTGACTGTGACCTGAAGTCAACCAGCACTCTGTGGAGCCCATTCACCAGCAGCTGGTGGTACAGGCAGGGTCTTCCTGAGGACAGGGCCCGAGCGCCCAGCTGAACGCCCCATGGTACTAGAGCTTCTCGCAGAGGCTTGCGTCTGAAATTGGCAAGGAAGTGCTAATCCTTATAAACCTGTTCTTGTCGCTTTCCGTTTTCCCTTAAGTAGGTAGTGATGTTGCAGAGGCGGCTGGACCGGTAAAGTAAGGCGCTCACTTGCAAAGCCTGTCGACCTGAGCCCAATGCCCCAGCGCCCACGTGAAGCTGCACGCAAAGTGACCCCTGCCTTGGTGATCCCAGGGAGTGAGTCGAGGACAGCAAGAGGCAGCGCCCCGAGAATCTGAAGCCCAGGGGCAGCTGGGCCTGGGGTTCCTTGGCAAGAAACCCTGCCTCAAAGACAGTGGAAGAAGAGAACAGGCCCTTCATTGTCCTCTGACCTCCACCAATGAGCCGTGGCATGTGCACACTCATACACACTCATGCAAAGTTACATCTAGAGCCAGGTGTGGCGGTGCACGCCTTTCGTCCCACACTCAGGAGGCAGAAGTAAGGAAGATCACGGAACTCGAGGCTAGCTTGTCACTACGGAGTAAATTCCAGGTCAGCCTGGGCTAGTGAGACCCTACCCTGCCCCCTCCAAAAATTACATCTAGATGGACAGGACAGACTGATTTTTCTCAATTGGGCCAGCGCTTGCCCGGCATGTACAAAGTCCCGGGTTCCATCTCATAAACTAGGCACGGTGTCACATGCCTGTAATCCCAGCATGTGCGGGAGGGTCACAAGTTCCTCGCCATCCTTGGCCACAGCTAGTGTGTTGTGCGTTTGAAACTAGACTGAGTTCCGTGAGACACAGTCTCAAAAATAAGCTAATAGGGGCTAGACAGATGGCTCAGCAGCTAAGTGTGCTTGCTCGAAATGCCTGATGGCCTGGGTTTGATTCCTCAGTACCCATGTAAAATCAGATGCACCAAGTGGCGCGTGTATCTGGAGCTCATTTACAGTGACAAGAGATCTGCCCATTCTATCTTGTCCATTCTTCCTCTCTCTCTCTCTCTCTCTCTTTCTCTGTTGACAAATATATACATACATAAATAACTAAATTACGTCTGCCTTTAGTCTTATCTAAGTCAGGAAGATGGAGGAGAGCTCAGAATCCTTGCTAGGTGAAAGCCCAGCTACAACAAACAAGCGCAAAAACAAGCTCATGTGGATGCCATCCTCTCCCCACAACCACCGGATCTCTGCAGAGAGTAGCAGTGGGCACCTGTTATGCCAGCCTCTGAGAGCCTGAGACGGATGGCACACTCAAGGCCAGCCAGAGTACTTTGTAAGACCCTGTCCCCGCCACCCCCCCCCAAATAACAACAAAACAAGATAAAAACTCAGCAGCTAAAATTTACCAGATTAATTTCCTAAGGACAAATCAAATTGGGTTTTTTTTCCACCTTTTAAAAAATTTTGACTTACTTATTTCTGCACCTGTGTGCATGTGTGTGTGTGTGAGTGTGTGTGTGAGTGTGTGTGTGTGTGTTCGCCAGAGCCCAGGCCCCTTGCTGCTACAAATGTGCACCAATTGCTGGCTCCCCTCTTTCCATCAGGCTTACATGGATGGTCTGAGAACAGAACTAGGGTTGGCAGGCTTTGCAACACCTGTGACTCCTGAGCCATCTTCCCAACCCCCTCTTTCCACTTTTTGATGGGATCTCTCTCTGTGTAGTGCAGGATGACCTGAAACTAACAGGCATCCTCCTGCCTCAGCCTCATAAGTGTTGGGATCCTAGCTGTGTGTCACCATGCCAAACAATGTACTTCCAAAGCCTTTTCTAGACAATTATATTTTATTGGTCCTGTTCTTTGTTTGTTGGTTTCGAGATAGGGTGACACTTTAGCTCCAGCTGACCTGGAACTCACTCTGTAGTTTCAGGTTGCCTTAAACTCATAGTGATCTTCCTCCCTCTGCCTCTTGAGCGAGTGAGCGCTGGGATTAAAGATGTTCACACCATGCCTGACATTGTTTTTATATTCTTGTTCTTTACATTTTATTTTATTTTATTTTTTTAATTTTTATTAACATTTTCCATGATTATAAAATATATCCCATGGTAATTCCCTCCCTCCCCACCCCCACACTTTCCCATTTGAAATTCCATTCTCCATCATATTACCTCCCCATTACAATCACTGTAATTACATATATACAATATCAACCTATTAAGTATCCTCCTCCCTTCCTTCTTTACATTTTATATTATATTATATGATTTATGACAGAGAGGGAGAACACGGGTGTGCCAAGGCCTCCAGCCATTGCCAACTAACTCCAGACACATGTTCCACCTGGTGCCTCTGGCTTAAGTGGGTTCTCAAGAGTGGAACCTGGATACTTTGGATTTGCAGGCAAGTGCCTTGACCGCTAAACCGTCTCTCCAGTCCACTTGTTTTTGTTCTCTTAATGCTATACAGAACTTCATTTTTACCTACCTAAAATCAGTGAGATATTGATATTGTATCAGAGATGCTGAATAGTGTGGGAAACATAGCTTTTTGCAAATGGTGAATGAAGTGACTGATCATTCGCAGAGATCCTCATAGGCGACCAGGCTGGAGGAAAATTAAGTGGTAGGAATCTGTGTTTTCTTGTTCATAATTATATTGCCCTTTTCAAAACATAAGAGCATAGAGTTTAAACTTTGTACTTGAGACTATGAAAGGTCAGTAGCCTTGTTTTAACATTTTTCCAATCTAATCAGTTTACATTTTAGTTCTGTAATTCTGCTGCATGTTTTGCCTGACAATCAGAGGGTTGCAATGTTCCTATGCGCACTGATGATAAGAATGATGGCATTTCCCTCCATTTGCTCTCATTTGACTTTGGAGAAGCCCAAAAGTTTTCTTCTTAGGCACCATTTATGTTTAAGTGTTCAGATGAAGTGAGCTAGTCAAGCTGTCAGAGAAAAATGAATATTTCTCAGGAGACTGAATGAGTTCCAGCCAAAATTCCATGGAAGAACGTGAACAAGATATGTGCACATACATTTTAGACTCTCCATTTTGTTCCCGGTACTTTAAGCTTCACTTCATGTGCTTGCTGACATACGAGAGTCTTCCTTTCTGGGTGACCAAACACACTGAAAAACAAATTGTGAAATCACACAACATGGAGAAGGATTGCGTCACTCCACTCTGCCTCAACGCTTCCCTCCCACTTTCTGTCCCACAAGATTTCCTAACATGTGAGAACACCATTGGTGCAAAGTGACATTTAGAAATGCTGACGACCTTTGACAAGTGCCTCAGCATCACCTTGAAGATCATGAGTGGATAAGTGCTCTGCAGGCTAACCTTGGAGATGTTCACGATGTCTGCCTCCAACAGGAGACAAGAAACTGTTGATTCGTCATTATACAATATTAAGATGCTATGTATTTTATCTTATTATTAAGTATATATCTAATTTTTTTATGAATTTACTTGCATGTGTGTGTGGGGATAGGGGGAAGGGTATGCTAGAGACTCTATCTACTGCTACAAATGAACACCAGATGCATGTGCTACTTACTACATCTGACTGTGTGTGGGTGTTGGGGAATTGAACACAGGCTGGCAGGCTTTGCAAGCAAGTGTCTTGAACTGCTGAGCTATCTTCCCAGCCCCTGATATGTAGTTTATTTCACTTACCTTTTCTAGCATGGAAATTGTCTTTTTTTTTTTTTTTTTAAGTCACGTTAGTGGGGCTGGAGAGATGGCTTAGTGGTTAAGGCGCTTGCCTGCAAAGCCAAAGGATCTCAGTTCGATTCTCCAGGACCCACGTGAGCCAAATGGACAAGGGGGCGCATGCATCTGGAGTTCATTTGCAGTGGCTGGAGGCCCTGGTGTGCCTCTCTCTCACCTTCTCTCTCTCTCTCTCCATCTTTCTCTCAAATAAATAAATAATAAAAAAAATATATTTTTTTAAAAAGTTATGTTAGAAGAGATTCTAGTCACTTAAAGTTCCTCCAGTAAAAATAGAAAATCACAAGGCTGTCACTTCCAGCTGGCTTTACCCAGAATCGTGATCTTAAGGCTCTTCCCATTAGTGGAAGCATCACCACAAAGAGGCAGGGCCAGGGAGCCCTCAAGGAGAGAATTTCAGGGGAGTTAGTTGTATTGTAGTCAGTGAATGCAGCCCCAAAACAGTAAGCTAGCTCACACCACATTTCGGTGTTTCACACAACAAACAGTGGTCAGTATCAATTATGATAGCGGCTACTATTATTGTTATTTTCAGCTATGGTCATTTTTTTCTATTTCTACTATAGAGATGAGTGCACATTAAAGGTAACTAATCAATGAATGTTGAGTGAACGAATGAATGACTTAATTATTCAAGACGTAAGAAAATCCAGGTGTGGTGGCATACACCTTTAATACCAGCACTTTGGAGGCTGAGGTAGGAGGATCACTGTGAGTTCAAGACCAGTCTGGGCTACAGAGTGAGTTCCAGATTTAAAAAAGAAAAATTAAAGAGAGGGATAAGAATTACTACTTAAAGAATTTTGCTTGCTTTTAAAATATCTTATTTATTTACTCATTTGAGAGAGAAAAAGAGAAAGGGGCAGATAGAGAGAGAGAGAATGGGTACACCACGGCCTCTGGTCACTGCAAATGAACTCCAGATGTATGTGCCACCTTATGCATCTGACTTACATGGGTACTGGGCTTTGCAGGCAAGCACCTTAACTGTTAAACCATCTCTCCGGCCCATTTTTACTATATTTAATTTATTTTCTTTCTTTGTTAAAACTTTACTTTTCTTCTCTCTTCAGTTTAGAATCAGTCATGTAAGGCACTCAGTTTCAAATCTTTGTTTTTTGTTTTTTTTTTTTTTTATCTGTCTGTTTGCTCTCAACAGAAAGAATGCCAAGTAGCCCAGGGTATCCTCAAATTCCCTGTGTAGCTGAAAATGACCTTGAACTACTGATCTTCCTGTCTCTTTCTCCTAAGTACCAGGATAATCAGCATTCACACCATGTCCAGAAGCTTGACTCCCTTTTATCCTTGTGTTGCGGTCAGGTTATCATTGCTGGTAGAAATCACCCAACCAAGAGCAGCTAGTGGGGGAGGGGGGAAGGTTTATTTTGGCTTACAGGCTTGAGGGGAAGCTCCATGATGGCAGGGGAAAACAATGGCATGAGCAGAGGGTGAACATCACCTGCTGACCCACATGAGGTGGACCATAGCAACAGGAGAGTGTGCCAAACACTGGCAAGGGGAAACTGGCTATAACACTCATAATGCCCGCCCCCAACAATATACTGCCTCCTGCAGATGTTAATTCCCAAATCTCCATCAGCTGGAAACCTAGCATTCAGAACACCTGAATCAAACCACCACACTTTGCATATCATCTATATATACATTTTTCCCCATGTTTCTTTGGGAGCTTAATACCATGGCCAACAAACAAATACCAACACCTAGGGATACTGAGAACTCTTGCAGAAATCATGTAGCATTTGTGTGGAATAGATACTTATCATAGGCTCTCCATCATGTGCTGTACTTGTAAATGCCACTACCTCTACTACTGTGAAAATAAGATGTTATGCTATCCTGTTTGGAGAATAAATCAAGGCAAAATATTTGGACATGGTCAGCAACAGATACATTTCTCTAAAAGAGAACTATTTTCCATCCTTGGTTGGGTGAATTTAGATGCAGAACTCATGGATACGGAGGGGCAACCATGTCTTCCAGCCAGAACTTTCTAAAAGTTCTTGTTGACGGCAAGGTCTTAGGAGGTCTTTGTTGTTGAAGGGATGAGAAGACAGGCAACCATCAGGCCTCACTGAGAGACTGAAATGTACAAGGCCCTGATTCTCTGCTTCTGTTTATTCTGTGCAGAGGAGAAAAACAATACTCACTGGTCTGGTATGGAAGTGACTGCCAAGGACTCCGTGATCCACAGACAAGTAACACTTCCGTTGCTACATCTTGTAGATATTTCCCTATGATTAATTGGGGTTCAGGTGCACTTAGAGATGTTGAGCAAGAGAAAAAAATAAGCAAAGATAGGTTTGCGAATTTTAATGATGTGCATGTGTTTTCTTAACGTACTGGAGATCATTCTTCAACCTGTAGTTTCAAATGGCAGGCTATTTCATCTGGTGTTTCTTCATCGGGATGTCCTCCCTCCCATGTGGAACCTCTGTATCCACACTTGTCCTGGGTCATCTTTGTTTTGTTCCTATTTTGTAACCCGGGATTAGGACCCAGCTCTTTCCTTTTTATATGAAGTAGGATATTGAGACTAGGGCTTAAAACGAAGAAGAAATAAGATATCCAGGACCAGCTGGGAGGCCCAGCGACAGAATTAAAGTCCTGCTGGGGGTGGTGGCATGCACCTTTAATTCCAGCACTCGGGAAGCAGAGGTAGGAGGATTGTCGTGAGTTCAAGGCCACCCTGAGACTCCATAGTGAATTCCAGGTCTGCCTGAGCTAGAGTGAGACCCTACCTCAATAAAAAAAAAAAAAAAAAAAAAAAGTATCTAAGTGACACTTGATGGTATCGGAATTAAAGTCTTTATCTTCTGTCTTCTGGTGGGGTTTGGCTTCTGTGTGTTGTGAGATCTGTAACTTATTAATTCGTATTGATATCGTTTAAGGAAGCTTGGATTTGTGGCACGTGTTCTGCCACAGCTCCTGTCTCTCCCCTTTCCCCGTCTTATCTAGTCTGTAAAGCAACCTGAGCTTCACCTTGGTGGAAATGAATTCAAACCCTTATAAACTTTCACAGCACCTTCAGCTGCTGCAGCTCTGTGTTATCACATTCCTAGCTATGAACTCCGGGAGACAGAAGTCAATATGCTCATTGTCTTTGGAACAATGGCGGCAAGTAAAAGTTATAGATCGCTCCGTGTGCTAGGCCTTTGGTTAGATAGGATAGGTCATCCAAAGAGCTCGTTATTTTATCAGTCGCTTGGTCTGACTTCCAGAAGTTCTGAGGTTGTGTTACTTATATCCAGTGGGTCTGGGTGGAAGCAAAAATTCATTTTTTTTGTTGTTGTTTTGTTGGGACAGGTTACCACTCCGTAGCCTTGGACGGCCTAGAACTTACTACGTAGCCCATGTTGGCCCCTCACTCGTGGGTGATTCTCCTGTCTCAGCTAATGAATACTGGGGTCACAGGCGTAAACCCCTATATCTATCAGGAAAGTGCATTGAGAAAAGTTGCTGTGCATGGGCTCCATCTTGAAATTTCTTATTTCCTCAGCAAGGAGGTTTTGTGGTCCCAACAGTCAGGCAGGCGGGCACAGGTCAGAGGGGCAAAGTTTCCCTCTCTTGGTCTTTCCCTTGGCCTGCTTTCTCCTTATGGAGGAGTTCCTCTTGTAACTGAGGAACTCTAAAGAAACACCCAGAAGATAAGTCAACCCACAGGCTAGAGATGTGGCTAGGTTCAGTTGTGATCTTAGGAGTAGGTATGAGTCCCCTTTCGGCCCCGTCTTCTGCCTCAGCTCTCTCTCCTATGTGACTGCAGTGTGCACTCAGCCTCCAGTTCAGCGGGTCCCCTTCCCTTAGGGAGCAGGCAGTGCCCTTCGAGGAACTGTCCCAAGTCCAGGAGGAGATTTTAATTCCTCCAAATCCCTGAAGATAATGTTCATTCTCTGGGTCCAGGAAGATAAGCCTTAATGATACAATAGTATTTCTTCCCCTCCCCCACTGCTACCGCTTCAGCAACTGACCAAAGGACCAAAGTCAGACTGAGTGAAGTTTTAAGGACAGAGCATCTTTTCCCCTTGTTGTAGAGGTATTTCTTCTCCTTTGCTACATATAGAAGAGGAAGTCATTTTACTGCTCACAGGCATCTTAAAGACAGGAATTCGCCGAAGTAGAAATTGAGTGAATAAAAATAAATGTCCTTTCCTTTTTCTCTTTTAAAATTTTTTTATTTTTATTTATTTGAGAGCGACAGAGAGAGAGAGAGAGAGAGAGAGAGAGAGAGAGAGAGGGAGAATGGGCACTCCAGAACTGCAACAAACTCCAGACGCATGCGCCCCCTTGTGCATCTGGTTAATGTGGGACCTGGGGAACCGAGCCTCGAACCGGGGTCCTTAGGCTTCACAGGCAAGCGCTTAACCGCTAAGCCATCTCTCCAGCCCCAGTGTCCTTTTCTTTTGATTGGTTGGAATTTACTTTTTCCCTGTAACTTATAGTCAAATACCTTAACAGATACCCTGTTACAAAGGATTAGTGAAAGAACTAAGTGAGGGAATATGCTAGAAAGGGTGGCATAGCCAGGCAAGGTGGCTTTTGTCAACCTAATCTACACAGCAAGTTCAGACCAGCTAAGGCTGCATAGTAAGACACTGTCTCGCAAAAACGAACAAAAACACCTGAGCATATAATTAGGGCCCACCCAACGTGAGCTCACATGACTAGTGTCCCATAATGAGGGCCCGTCGTATGTGAGCTCAAATTACTAATATCAGAGAAGTTAATCGCTCAAATAAAAAAATTCAATTTGTTTTGTGCAAAGAAATGGCTCAGGGGTTAAAGGTGCTTGCTTACTTGCGAAGTCTGCCAGCCCAGGTACAATTCTCCAGGACCCAGGTAAGACCAGAAGCACAAAGTGGTGCATGCATCTGGAGTTTGTTTGTAGCAGCAAGAGGCCCTGGTGCACTCGTTCTCTCTCTCCCTCCTTCTCTCTCTTTATTGCAAATAAATAAATAAAATATGCATATGTTTGTGTGTGTGACACATGATTAGAACCCTGTCTCTTCACATCATTCTCCTTCTCTGGCACGAGCACAAGCGACCTTAATGCCAGTTAGTTCCTGATTGCACGCTCACTGGCAAGTGTCCCCATTCTTAGGGTGACAAAATACAATCAGGCAGTGGGGCGTGGTGACACACGCCTTTAATCCCAGATACTCGGGAGGCTGAGGTAGGAGGATTGCTGTGAGTTCAAGGCCACCTTGAGACTACACAGAAAATTCCAGGTCAAAAAGCAAAACAAAACAATCAGGCAAGTGAGTACCTAGATGAACAGGGAGAACCCGGCTATCACAAAGGATGGTCCTGGATCTATAGGGTAATGGGACAAGGGCTGGAGAGGTGGCTCAGCAGTTCCAGGCACTTGCTTGTAAAACCTGGAGACCTGGGTTGGATTCCCTAGGACCTGCATAAAGCTAGACGTACAGAGCTGTGCACACATCTGGAGTTCATTTACCGAGGCAGGAGGACCTGGCTTTCTCTCTCTCCTCTCCCTTAACTAACTAACTAACTATTTTATAAAAGAACTACACTGCTGGGCTCCCAGGAGGCAGAGGGACCAGGACTGCCGTGAGTTCCGGGGCAGCCTGGGACTACAGAGTGAGTTCCAGACCGGCTTGAGCTAGAGTGAGACCTTACCTGGGGGTGGAGCGGGGGTGCGGGGAGAAGAATTAGGGAACGACATTGTGAATTAACCTTTAGGAAGGAGATTCACGAAATGCTCAGCAGGTGCTGCGGTCGTTAGCCCACAGCTGAAGTCACCAGACACCGTGCTCGCATGAAGGGAGCGGCTGCTAGTCTCGTAGCGGAGCTGGGCCCTCGCCCAACCTGGAGCTCCTGTTACTTGCTGCGGACGTCTGTACTTTTGGCTGGCTGGTGGTAGGCTAACTGTTCCTTCACGGCATTGATCCCTGCTGGGTTAAACATCTGATTCTTTTCAGATTACCCCCCACAATTTTTTTTACTTCCTTTATTTTCCCCGTATTTGTATGTCAACACAAAATTATTGCTTCTTCCATAATTACATGTATAGTTGTTACTTTACCCCAAGCTGCTGAGCCCAGAGCATAGTGACTGGTACCTATAATCCAACACTCGAGAGGGTAAGATAAGAGGATTGCTGTGAGTTTGGGTCAGTTTGGTATACAGAGTGAGATCTTGTCTCCAAAAAGAAAAACAAAACAGCTCAAACAAACAAGCAAAAAAAAAAAAAAAAAAAAAAAAAAAAAAAGGTCAAAGGCTGGAGAGATGACTCAGAGATCAAAGGCACTTGCCTGCAAAGCCTGGCTGCTCAGGTTTGACTCCCCACTACCCGTGTAAAGCCAGAAGCACCAAGTGACACATGCATCAGGTGTGCATGTGCAGGCAAGAACTCAAAAAATAAAACAGTTGTTTGTTTTTTAAAAAAGAGATAAGTAGGGCTGGAGAGATGGCTTAGCAGTTAAGCGCTTGCCTGCGAAGCCTAAGGACCCCGGTTTGAGGCTCGATTCCCCAGAACTCATGTTAGCCAGATGCACAAGGTGATGCATGTGTCTGGAGTTCATCTGCAGTGGCTGGAGGCCCTGACACACCCATTCTCTATATCTGCCCCTTTCCCTCTCTGTCACTCTCAAATAAATAAATAAAAATGAACAACAAAAAAAGAGTTAAGGGTTGGAGAGATGGCTTAGCAGTTAAGAGCTTGCCTGTGAAGCCTAAGGACCCCGGTTTGAGGCTCGGTTCCCCATGACCCACGTTAGCCAGATGCACAAGGGGGCGCACGCGTCTGGAGTTCGTTTGCAGAGGCTGGAAGCCCTGGAGTGTCCATTCTCTCTCTCTCCATCTGTCTTTCTCCCTGTGTCTGTTGCTCTCAAATACATAAATAAAAAATGAACAAAAAACATTTAAAAAAGAGTTAAGTAGAAAATGCTAATTGTCTTTTTTTTAAAAAAATTATTTGTAAGCAAAGAGAGACACTGAGAAAGAGAGAGCGAGCCAGGGGGAGAGAGACAGAGAGAGCACCAGGGCCTCCAGCCACTGTGAACAAACTTCAGATGTATGTGTCACTTTGTGCATCTGGCCTTATGTGGTTACTGGGGGACGGAATCCCAGTCATTAGTCTTTGGTAGCATGTGTCTTAACCACTGAACCATTTCTCCACCCTCCCTTTCAAATACAAAATCTCATGACTCCTAGGCTGGCTTCAAACTTGACCTGGGCCTCCTCATGTTCCTTACCTCCCCCTCCCCAGTGCTGGAATTACGGGCGTGCGCCACCACTGGTTCATGTGGTGCTGAGAACCAAAGCCAAACTTTCTGCAAGTTAGGCAAGTGCTTTGTCTACTGAGCTGCAGCCCAGCATCCCTGTGGTGATTTTTGCTAGACAGTTGCATGTTGATTTTTAGGGTCTGGAATATGCTGAATATACTAATATTTTAAACAAAAATATCATGAGAATTATCTAGGTATATAGGGAGTAGCTCCTTTGCAATTTAAAAAAAATAATCCATGGGGCTGGAGAGATGGCGTAGTGGTTAAGCGCTTGCCTGTGAAGCCTAAGGACCCTGGTTCGAGGCTCGATTCCCCAGGACCCATGTTAGCCAGATGCACAAGGGGGCGCACGTGTCTGGAGTTCGTTTGCAGTGGCTGCAGGCCCTGGTGCGCCCATTCTCTCTCTCTGCCTCTTTCTCTCTCTGTCTGTTGCTCTCAAATAAGTAAATAAAAATAAAAAAATTAAAAATAATAATCCATGATTTTGAGGATAAATACCGGGTGTGTGGGGGCTGGGCTGGCAGTGCCCGCGCTTACACGCTCATGCACATGCGGGTGTCTGTGTGTCTTGGTGGTGGTTTTGTCACATTGTCTCATTCTTGGCACTCGGTCAGTCCTCAGGAAAACCAGATTGAAAGTTTGGAATCTGTGTTGAAGTGGATTGAACTGGCCTCCAGTCACTAAGGAAAAATCAAAACAAAACACACAAGAATTTACAGAGCACATTTTTCCTGCCAAAGAACTATTTTTTCCTTGATGTTACTTCTTATTTGCTCCAATATTCCAATGGAAGAAAATAGATTGGTCAAAAGTTCAATATAATTTTCAGTGACATTTGACCTAAAGTAACAAAATTAAAAATTGGCAGGAAATTGTGTCCTTCCCTGACAATATATATGTTTACTACTTCACAGGGAACATTTAAGAGGGGAAAAAAAGTACTAAAACCAGAATACTCTGATGGCTTTGGTGTTGCTTGGAATGTTACCTCTCAGGCTTATTTATTAAATAAATATTCACTTATTGTCTGCTATAGGACAGGTGCTACATACAAGACAGACGCTTCAGATAATTAAACAAAATAGAAACACTATTAAAATTATACATACAGGTGAAGGTTTAAATACCAGGTGTCTGAGACTTTTGCAGAACAATGTGTTCTCTTGCTGGCATTTCTACAATAATTCTCCCCTCCACCCCACTGAGGTAGGGTCTCACTCTAGCCCAGGCTGACCTGTAACTCACTCTGTAGTACCAGGCTGGCCATAAAGTCACACCAATCCTCCTACCTCCTGAATACTGGAATTAAATGTGAGTGCCAGGGCCGGAGAGATGGCTTAGCAGTTAAGCGCTTGCCTGTGAAGCCTAAGGACCCCTGTTCGAGGCTTGATTCCCCAGGACCCACATAAGCCAGATGCACAAGGGGGTGCATGCATCTGGAGTTCATTTGTAGTGGCTGGAGGCCCTGGCGCGCCCATTCTCTCTCTGTCTGTTGATCTCCAATAAATAAATAAAAAATAAAAAAATTAAAAATGTGAATGCCACCATGCCTGGCTACTGTAATTCTCTTTTTAAAAAATATTTTTATTTATTTTCAAACAAAGAGAGAGAGGAGAGAAACAGACAGAGAGAATGAGTGTGTTAGGGCCTCCAAACACTGCAAACAAACTCCAGATGTATGTACCACTGTATGTATCTGGCTTTACATGGGTACTGGATAATTGATTCCAGGTCTTTAGGTTTTGAATGCAAGTACTTTGACCACTGAGCCCTCTAGCCCCTGTAATTCTTTTTTTTTTTTTTTTTTTTTTTTTTGAGGTAGGTCTTGCTATAGCCCAGGCTGACCTGGAATTAACTATATGGTCTCAGGGTGGCCTTGAACTCGTGGCAATCCTCCTACCTCTGCCTCCCGAGTGCTGGCATTAAAGGTGTGCACCACCACGCCCGCCTAGCTTGTAACTCTTTTTTAAAAAAAATATTTTATTTTATTTATTTGCAGAGAAAGAGAGAAAATGTGGGTGCACCAGGGCCCCTAGCATGTACCACTTTGTGCATCTGGTTTTATGTGGCTACTGAGGAACCAAACCCAGGCGGTTAGGCACTGCTGGCAAACCGTCTTAACTGCGGAGCAATCTCTCCAGGCCAAGCCCCTAATAAATAGTGTTGACAATGCGTGGATTTTGAAAGCATGAGGTAAGATGTAGTTTCCTGTTCTTTGTTGAGCTAAATGATAGGTGAGGAGTCCTGGATGTTAAACTGATCTCTGAGAAAACAAAGGGGCTGACTCTGGGATAATATCAACGACGTAGGGTAAGAAACGTGTCATTTAAGGGATGAAGCTTTTTCCTAAGAAGTGGAATTCTGCAGAGCAGTGGCCAAGGCTCAAACTATATGTTACCCCTGTGGCGTGAGCTACGGTGTAATTGTCTCCTCCATCCTCTTACTAACTTCAGTACAAACCCTGCAGCTTTTCAGTACTTTTCATTGAGATGTGTTTTTCTCTCTTCTTACTACTCACCCTCCATTTTTCTTCATCATCTTGTTGTTTGTTTTCTTTATATATATTTATATATGTACATATATATAATTTATTTATTTGACAGAGAAATTTATTTATAATTTATTTTTTGACAGAGAAAGAGGGAGGGAGAAAGAGAGAGAGAGAGAGAGAGAGAGAGAGAGAGAGAGAGAGAGAGAGAGAATGGGTGCACCAGGGCCTTCAGCCACTGCAAATGAACTCCAGACTCATGCGCCCCTTTGTGCATCTGGCTAATGTGGGTCCTGGGGAATTGGACCCGGGTCCTTTGGCTTTGCAGGCAAACGCTTAACCACTAAACCATTGCTCCAGCCCATTTGTTTTGTTTTTCGAGGTAGGGTCTCATTTTAGCCTAGGCTGACCTGGAATTCATTATGAAGTCTCAGGATTGGCCTAGAACTCTGGGCGATCCTCCTACCTCTTCCTCAGGAGGGCTGGGATTAAAGGCGTGTGCCACCACGCCCAGCTTCTTCTTCATCTTCACGTCCAGTGTGTATAGAACAGCCTTACAGCAGGGGAAAGACCACTTAATCAAGTATGAGTGGCACGTAATTGTTTAAAACATTCAGTATTATAATTTCATGTTTGACAACAGTATTGTTCATATAAATTTAAGCCCTTTATAAGCATGTTGTGAGTTCTTCAAGTTAGGATCAACTTAAGGTTTTTCAAAAGAACTGCTTAAGTTTGCACAGGCTGGGACCCGTGGAGCCATAGAATTCTACCATTTTGCATAAGGCCTCAGGTCATACTTTGGGAAAACTGCCAGCTAGTGATTGTCAAATGCAACCTAAGCCACAGGCGCATGCACTGGACAATAGACCGCAGCAGGGGGAAGCCCCCAGCATCCTTGCCAGCATCCTAGACATTATTCCACTGACCTCCCGTCGCTGGGTGCGGGTCAGTCACGCGCTCCGTATCCCAGTGGCTGGCAGCCATTACAGATGCTCTACCACTAAGGATGCTCGTCCGCTCGCTCTGAGGAGCTTAACGAAGAACTAGAATGGCCATGAGTTCGAGGCCGCCCTGAGACTACATAGTGAATGCCAGATAAGCCTGGGCTAGAGTGAGACCCTACCTCAAAAACCAAAACAAGCAAACGACATCCTTACTTCTTTCCTTCCTTCTTCCACGTAAGTCTTCAAGAAGAGATGGTTTGGCTGGGGTAGGAGTCAGTGCAAAGCTCAGTGCTAGATACTAGGTCTCGTGGTCGACACGGCAGCACCCCTGCCTCTGGCGGGAAGAGGATAGCCCCTGCCTAGGGAACTCAGGAGCCGGGTGGTGAACCTGCAGAGGACATGGCAGTGGGCCCTTGAATGAATGAGTGAAAGCAAGTCCACTATTGCTTCACTGATTAAAGGAGTCTCTTGAAGCTTCACCGGCTATTGCTACTCTACAGACTGCCCAGACTGACAAAAAAGGAAAAAAGAAAAACAAAAACAAGAAAACAGGATCAGTGTACATTCAGACCTCAAGACGGCTTGTCCAGAATACACAGCTCTGGGAAAGTAGGGATCTTCAGGCTGAGTGATGATACCCTTGGTTTGCAAATAACACATGTTCGTTTGCACGTTGCTAAAGACTCCTTGCTAGGAAACGAAACACTTGTAATTTCATACAGTCCTGTTCTCAGGAGTCGGGGCCAAACCACCTCAAGCTGTGAACGCCTTGGCTCTGGAGAGCCGGGCCAGGGTCAGGGCAGGGCAGTCCTTGGCCTGATGCCTCCTGAATAAACCAAACAGCCACGGGAAGTGGTTTCTGTGATTCAGTAGGTGGCACACTTCCTCTTGAGTCAGAAGTGAATCATAGCCGTGAGAGATGAAAAAGACCTGTTTCTTTATCCCCCTACCTTCTCTTTCTATTCCCAATAGTAAATTCACCAGTCTGTCATACGATATATCCTGTTTAGCTTACCACGTTAAAAAGAGATTTAATAATAATAATAAGAAGAAGAAGGCCCAGCAACTATTAGGAAACAAGAGTTTAGTGGGAACCATGGCAAGTTGCAATGAATCCAAGCATCAGGATTTGGCCACAGGGCCATATATTCTCAGAGGGGACGCGGAAGGTTTCACCAGGGTCAGGAAGGGCTCTGGTTCCCTGGGCTCAAATCTGACCCATTTCCCGTGGAAGCAGTGAGATCACACTTACATAAACCATGTTACTTAAAATGGCCCTCCTCTTCACTCCCAGAGCCTGGCTCAGTCCCCGGCATGGCCTGTCTGCTGGGACAGTCTCGCTAGGTGCTGTCCCAAGCATGGCCCTCGTTCAGCTGCGGGGGGGGGGGGGGGGGGGAGGATCCTGTTCTGAATGTACTGAATGCTGCTGGCATGGCTGGGAATGGCTGTGAAGCTTAAGGAGGGGCAAAAAAAAAAAGAAAAAGCCCTAGATATCAACAAGTGGTGAAAGCAGAAGTAGTCTCTCCACCCCATGTCTTTCCCCCAGTGTGTACCCCACTGTTAAATAGCGAGAGTTCTGGGAATACACATATCTAACTACCTTTTTTAGCAGATGAGCTTGACTTTGGTGTTCGTTGCTTTCATCTGGGCCAATTTGTTTAGATGGGTAGCGTGTTTCACAACACAGTGTGGGATCAAGGTAAATGCCCAGTGTTTAACTGTTCTTAGGAGAATCAGCTGGATGCAGAAATCATATTGTTATGCTAATATTCCATGGTTCCTTCTGTGAAATATTTCAACAGTTGTGCTTGCTTCAGCAGCACATATATTAAAATATTTCAGCAGGAACACATAGTCCTATGTTAGAATTTATGACTGTTTATATTACTTGGTCCTTAATATATGTAAGGCCCTGGGTTGATCCCCAGTAGTGTAAAAGAAAAACGGAATTTTTAGAGCTATGGGAGCTTGGATGAATCTCTTAACTTCTTTGAGCCATAATTTCCTTATTCTACAAAATTGATTTCTAGCATAAGAATATTACTAGCTTGGTGTATGCCCTTAGCCCCAGCACTTGGAAGACTGAGGTAGGAGTATCACCATGAGTTCGAGACCAGCCTGGGGCTAGAGAGTAAATTCCAAGTCAGTCTGGACTAGAGCGAGACCCTGCCTTTAAAAAAAAAGCCAAAAGAGGGCTAAAGAGATGGCTCAGTGGTTAAAAGTACTTGTTTGCAAAGCCTGATGGACCAGGTTCAATTCCCCAGTACCTATGCAAAGCCAGATGCACAAGGTGGCACATACATCTGGAGTTTCTTTGCAGTGGCTGGAGGCCCTGGTGTGCCCATATTCACTTTCTTTCTGTCTGCCTCTTTCTTTTTGTCTCTTTCATACAAATTAATAAAATTATTTTTTTTTTAAAAAAAAAGGGGGCTGGAGAGATGGCTTAGTGGTTAAGGCACTTGCCTGTGAAGCCTAAGGATCCAGCATTGCTTCTCCAGGTCAAACTTAAGCCAGATGCACACAGTGATACATGAATCTGGAGTTTGCTTGCAGTGGCTAGAGGCCCTGGTACGCCTGTTCTCTCTCACGCTCCCTTTCTCTCTTTCTCTGTCTCTAATAAATAAGTAAATAAAAATAAATCTTAAAAAAAAAAAAAAGAGAACAATTTTACCATGAGAACTGAAAACTTTTATACCAAGCCCGGGACAGCTCCCAGCTTATATTTAGTGTTCAAAATAAGCCGGTGCTCGTTCGTTCTCTATTTACAGTACCTTTCCACTGGGACACAGCCACAGCATTTGGACGCGTCAGGGGTGCCCACAGACGTCAATCACATCCAACTCCTCCAGCACTTCCATCAAAAGCCCCTACAGGACATGTGACATCAAGTGGCAAGTCGGCTTCTTCACAGAGTGATGGGAGATGCCAGCCAGCAGGCAGGCTTGAGCCAAAGCAGCTGTCTGGACAGGACAGTGTGGCAAATGTGAAGAAGTCCTCATCTGACACACTGAAGGATGGGCAGGGCAGTCGGCCATCAGCAGCAGGCAGAGCCAACAGCCCGGCAGCAAGTACCCAGGTCAGACGGGGCAAGGGCTGGCAGACAGGTGCAGATGCACACCCTGGGCTCCGGAGATGGCTGAGCGGTTAAAGGTGCTTGCTGGCGAAGTCTGTTGGCCTGGGTTCAATTCCCTAATACCCATGTCAAGTCAGATGCACCAAGTAGTTATGTGTCTGGAGACCATTGGCAGTGGCAGAGGCTCTGGCATGCCCATATTCTCTCTTTTTTCTTGCAAATAATATTTTTTTTAAATCTATCTTCCTGCATTCCTTTAACACATCCCATGTCCCTTCAGTTTCTCTCAGGAGGCACTCACAGGGTGTGAAGGCCTTTAATCAAGAGAAGTACCCCTCCACCCACGGCTCTCTCCAACACGCAGGCCCAGAACACTGGCATGCACTTACCTGCCTTAACAGCGTCACATCACATGTTTTGGTTGGCTGATTACCCGAGTCTCTTCCACAGACTGGCAACTGCTAATGACAATGAATCTGACTCCTTTAACCTGTAGCTCAGAGCAGAGCACACAGTAGGTGCTCACACAATGTTTGCTAACCTGGATGAAATACAACAAAGTGGTTTACCATGAGAAAATCTGGAAGAATTGGTGGCCGAACTGTCAAGATCCCATAAGTATTGTCTCAAAAGGCTTTTTTTGGAATATTTTTTTTATTTATTATTTACTTGTAAGCAGAGAGAGATAGAGAGAAGAGAGACAGACAGACAAACAGAATGGGTGAGCCAGGGCTTCCAGCGGCTGCAAACCAACTCCAGACACATGCTCCACCTTGTGCATCTGGCTTTACTTAGGTACCAGGGAATCGAACCCAGGTAGTTAAGCTTTGCAGGCAAGTGCCTTAACCACTGTGCCATCTCCCTAGTGCTCAATAGGCTTGTTTTGAGGAAAAGAGCCAGAAGACAGAACCCATAGTAGAAAAACATGGAAAAAACAAAAGAGGATAAAAAAGGTTTTAGAAGTGCTGCTGTTTGAGTAATCTGTGCGGGAAGCCCGAGCTTTGTCTGAGGGCAGTGTTGACTGAGCGGCTCCTGGAAGCTTCCCTTTAAATAGCTCCCAGGGCATGATGACTCAGCAGTTGGGGATGGAGGCCGCCCCTGTTGTAAGTGACAAGCCACATTGCCCTGGGTGTCCATGGCTGTCTCAGATATGACAGACACTATTGGCCAGCCCATCAGCCAGGGTGCCAAGTCACCCATTACTAATCTGGAAACTGACAGAATTTGCTTGACAGGCGCGACCTGCCCCAAGTGTGGAAATTCCTCCCCTAAATCGTCTCTTATCAGCAGGCTCTATTTCTGAACCAGAGACACTTAATTGAAATGGGAAGACCATCTCCACATCTTGGAAGGGGTCCTGCGGAGACCCTCCTTCCAGGATGGTCAACTTTACCTCTTTCTTTTTTTTAAATTTTTTTTGTTCATTTTTTATTTATTTATTTGAGAGCGACAGACACAGAGAGAAAGACAGATAGAGGGAGAGAGAGAGAATGGGCGCGCCAGGGCTTCCAGCCTCTGCAAACGAACTCCAGACGCGTGCGCCCCCTTGTGCATCTGGCTAACATGGGACCTGGGGAACTGAGCCTCGAACTGGGGTCCTTAGGCTTCACAGGCAAGCGCTTAACCGCTAAGCCATCTCTCCAGCCCAACTTTACCTCTTTTTTGATGTTGTTTCTTTTGTGTTTTCGAGGTAGGGTCTCACTCTGGCCCAGGCTGACCTGGAATTCACTATGTAGTCTCAGGCTGGCCTTGAACTCATGATCCACCTACCGCTGCTTCCCTTATGCTGGTCTTAAAGGTGCCACCTTTATGCGCCACCATGCCCGACTGTGGTTTTTTTAATGCTAATTAATTAATTAACTTTTATTGACAACTTCCTCAATTTTAGACAATAAGCTCTGCATTCACTGAGCCACCCACTCCTTCCCTCCTGTCCCCTTCTGTCTCTTCCCCTCCTCCCCTCCCACGGTACATGGCTCTTTGGGACTTTCCTGTACAGCGATGTCAAAGACCATTTATTTCATTTGTTCTTGTTTTTATTGTTTTGTTGTGTTTGGTTTGGTTTCTCTAAGTAGGGTCTCACTCTAGCCCAGGCTGACCTGGAATTCACTATGGAGTCTCAGGGTGACCTTGGACTCACATCCATCCTCCTGCTTCTGTCTCCACCCCGCACTCCACTAGTGATAGGATTAAAGGCCTGTGCGACCACCCCTAGCTTATTTATTTATTATTATTTTTTAAAGACAGGACCTCACTGTATAGTCTAGCGTTCGTAGCTTAGAATTTGTCCAAGCTGGCTTCAAACTCGCGGCAAGGCAACTGTTCTGCAGATTCTACACCATGATAGTGGTAAACAATGGCTTATTAATTTACCCCTACCTCCAGTTTTCAATGTTAACCTAATTATTACTTGTGATTGAATTGTAACAGTAATTTCTTCTGAAAGACAGAGGTTATTCTACAACCCTTTTGGTGTGTAAGAGAACGTTTGACTTGAGATGTTTGGGTAACAGACATAAAGAAAGAGGTTCTGCTTATATATTTACTTACAATACTTTTGGCTTTTAAGATATGCTCCAAGTATAAGTTCTTAGGGAGTTGAGGAAATGGCTCAATAGTCAATGGCACTTGCTTGAAAAGCCTGCCATCCCTGGTATACAGTACCCCAGTACCCAGTTCAATTCAGATGCACAAAGTGGCACATGTGTCTGGAGTTCATTTGCAATAGCAAGAGACCCTGACATTCTCTGTACTTTCTCACTCACACACATAAATACATAATTTTTTTAAAGTCCTTAAGAAATTCACTTTGGATTGCCTATAGTAAATTTTAACGATGTTTAAAAATTTAAAAAACAAACAAACAAGGGCTGGAGAGATAGCTTAGCCATTAAGGCATTTGCCTGCCAAGCCAAAGGACCCAGGTTCGATTCTCCAGGGCCCACATAAGCCAGATGCACAACAGGCACATGCGTCTGGAGTTAGTAGTGGTTGGAGGCCCTGGCATGCCCATTCTCTCTTAAATAAATAAATAAATAAAACATATTTTTAAAAAATTAAAAAAAACTAGCCAGGCATGGTGATATACACCCATAATCATAACTCTGGGGTGGGGGTGGGGGGCTGAAGCAGGAGATTGGTGATGTGCCCCAAGGAGGAGGATCGTATTTCTTTAGTTTGCTATAGATGGTTAAAAAACATGCAGTTAGGGGCTGGAGAGACTGCTTAGTGGTCGAGTCTCTTGCCTGAAAAGCCTAAGGACCCAACTTCAACTCCCTAGAACCCATGTAAACCAGACTCACAAGGTGGCACACGCAATCTGGAGTTCGATTACAGTGGCTGGAGCCCCTGGCATGTTAATTCTTTGTCTCTCACGAATGCATAAAAAACAAAAAAATTTTTAACAACATGCAACGAGGCACAAGGAAGAAACTGAAATACCTATACTCTCAGAACCTAGGTATAACTCTGGCTAATATTCTAGCAAACACAATTCCTAAAGTTTTGCCATATGTAAGGAATCCTACTGAACATATGTAAAATTAGTGACAGATGATACCCTGTTCTAGAATAGTTTATTATTATTTATCATTTTATGACTGCTTTGTGTGTGTGTGTGGGGGGGCTCCATGAAGGTGAGTGCCTAGTGTCTTCCTCAATTGCTTTCCAACTTTTTTTTTCTTTTTTTTTGAGGTAGGGTCTCACTCTGGCCCAGGCTGACCTGCAATTAACTACGTCTTCTCAGGGTGGCCTCGAACTCACGGCAGTCCTCTTACCTCTGCCTCCCAAGGGCTGGGATTAAAGGCGTGCACCACCACACCCGGCTTCACCTTACTTTCTGAGACAGCTTCACTTCCTGAACCTGGAGCTCACTGGGTGACTTGGACAGAGGAAACAGCCACCAAATCCCAGCTCTCCACCTTCCCAGTGCTGGTATCACGGGCATGGGCCGCTGCACCTGGCCTTTATCTGGGGGCTGGGGACTCAAACTCAGGCCCTCATGCTTGTATGAACAGCACTACCAACTGAGAAATCTTTCTAGCTACATTTTATGACTTCTTTATAATATATTTAACTAAATCACATTTTCACAAATACTTGAAATATGTGAATAAATATACTTAGCAATCTCCTATTTGGCTTGTACACGTAAAATTACTGAGTTGAAGGTTATGTATGTTTTTTTGAAGTTTTGTTTGTTTGTTTGTTTTTTTCTGATGTAGTTTCTCACTTTAGCCCAAGATGACCTGAAATTCACTCTATAGTCCTAGGCTGACCTCAAACTCAGCAATCCTCTTACATTTGCCTCCTGAGTGCTGGGATTAAAGGTGTGTGCCACCACACCCAGCTGGAGTTTTTAAATATATGACAATATCGAGCCTTACAATTTTTTCATTTGTTTTGTTTTCTGAGACAGTCTCACTATGTAATCTAGGCTGAACTTAAACTCAAAAGTGTCTTTCCTCAATCTTCTTATCAAACTTGTGCCAACATGAGGGGTGGGAGGATGGTTCAGTGGTTAAAGTCACGTGCTTGTAAAGCCTACCACCCTAGGTTTGATTCCTCATAACCTATTGAAAGCCAGGAGTGCAAGGCAAAGCATGCATCTGGCGTTGTTTGTCACTGCAAGAGGCCCTGGCATGCCCACATTCTTTCCCTCTCTCTAACTAATAAATAAAAATGTTGTTTTACACTTGGGAGGCAAAGGTAGGAAGGTTGTTGGAAGTTCAAGGCCAGCTTTGGACTACAGAATGAGATCCAGGTCAGCCTGAGCTAGAGTGACACCCTACCTCAAAAGAAAAAAATAAATAAATAAAATTAAAAATAAAAATTTTAAATATGTTAACAGATAGTCCTATGAATGCTACGGATTTTTTTTTTACAAGATTTATTTTATTTATTTATTTATTTGTTAGAGACAGAGAAGGGGAGAGAGAGAGAATGGGTGCGCCAGGGCCTCTAGCCACTGCAAACAAACTCCAGATGCATGTGCCACCATGTGCATCTGGCTTACGCGGGACCTAGAGAAACGAACCTGGGTCCTTAGTCTTTGCAGGCATGCGCCTTAACTGCTAAGCCATCTCTCCAGCCTGTGTACTACAGGTTTTTGAGAATCATCATGATAGTCTTTCTCTGCTGCCAAGGACCTTTGAAAGAGAATACAGGTGTGTATTGATCAACATTTACTGAACACATTAGCCAACATGCACTGGACCTTTTTCTAGGCACTGCGAGAGGGAACAGGAAGAGCAGGGCCCTGCGTCGGGGAGCTTCAGTCCTAGTGACAGGCATGAGCAAGACATGCGCATGACTCCGGGCCGCGGCGCGGGCTTGGAAGCGGAGGAAGGCAGCGAGCGTCGGCTCGTATGGAAAGGTGCCGAGAGGTCTGCCTGGTCAGGGAAGGCCAGCCTAGGACTCACTGTCGCCGTATGCAGGCTTGTGTCCAAAACCCTTCACTTTACTTTTAGGAACTTTGAATGTGAATAAGCATAACGAGAAATAAAAATTGCCCATAAACCTAAGAATCTCGTTTTCAATCTTTTGTCTTTTTTTTTGTTGTTGTTGTTGTTTTCCTTTTTCTTTTATTTTTGTGATGGCATCTCACTGTAGCCTGGGCTGACCTAGAACTTACTCTGTCATCCCAGGCTGACCTTGAACTCACTGCAATTCTCCTGCCTCTGCCTTCTGAGTGCTGGGATTAAAGGCGTGCGCCACCATGCCTGGTTCTTTCTTTTTATAATAAATATTATTAATTAGTTAGTTAATTAATTAATTGTATGTTGTGGGAGTGGAACATGCCAGTGTCTCTTGCTGCTACAAACCCCATACACACGCACCCCTTTTTGTGTCTGGCTTTATATTGGTACTGGGAAATGCCTCCCCCCACCAGCCAGGGCAGCAGTTTTTGCAAGCAAGTACCTTTTACCTCTGAGCCATCTCCCCAGCCCCTTTCTAAAATCATTCTAGTTTTTCGTTTATTACCACCCATCTGTGTACCGTCATGTCACTCAGCAGTCTATATACACCGGTGCGTAACTGCAAACGTGCTCACCCATTCAGCCGGTGAGACAGTAGCCGTCACCTCTTTGTGGGGCCCGTGGATGCAGGAGGAGACTTGCTGCTCAGAAACGAGGGTTTGATCCTGCTGCTTTTAGCTACTGCAGTTGCAACATCCTCCTATAATTTGGAGAAAATATTCCCTTCCCCTCCTCCTAAAATGGCTGTGTAGCATTTTCCTTGCTTTTTTTTTAATTAAAGAGGGTTAAAATTCATTCCCATGGGTGGAAATATTTGCAAAATGCTAGAGATCATCAGAGAACCGCAGAAGACCACAGGGCAGGCACCAGGAATTACAGTGTTGAGATGACCACCACCAATAGGAAAAACCCTGCTACAGCAAGCTTGCAGATTCTTGGAGGGTACCCTGCCACATGCGTGGTGGGGGCGGGGGGGCGGGGAGATAACCCCAAACCACGGTAAATTCCATCTCTGTCAAACCACTAAATAGCACCTCTCTGTTCATGTATTTACATAATGAGAAGTATTTTTGACACTCTCTTTCCTCTTGCAGCCCATACCTCCTGCATCAGCAAGTCCTATTTGTACCATCTTCAAATTAAATCCTGACTCCCAGCGGTCTCTCACCACCTGGCTGCTACCCAGGTACAGCACCAGCCTATCTCACTGTGCTCACTGCGGTAGATCAGTGGTGGCTTGAGTTAGGTGTCCCCCATAAATCTGTGTGTTCTGAACGCTAGGTCCCCAGATGGTGGCAGTTTAGACACTGAAGCCTCGCTGGCAGAGGTGTGTTATAGGGGGCTGGCTTATGGGTAGTATTGCCGGCTTCTGCCTGCTAATGTTTGGCAAGTCTCCTGCTGCTGCTGTCCACCTGATGATGGCCAGGAGGTGATGTCCACCCTCTGCTCATACCATCCTTTCCCCTGCCATCATGGAGCGTCCTCTCAAGACTGTAAGCCAAAAATCAATCCTTTCCTCCCATGAGCTGCTTTTGGTCAGATGTTTTAGTCTAGCGACAAGAAAGGTAATGCAACAAGATTCTTACTGGCCTGCTTTTACACCTGCCTCTAGTGCCAGTTCCCTTATAGATTCCGATGTTCCATTACAGTGACACAATACCTGAGATAATAAATTTAAAGAAAACAACAGGGCCCGGTGTGGTGGCGCACGCCTTTAATCCCAGCACTCGGGAGGCAGAGGTAGGAGGATCACTGTGAGTTTCAGGCTCTCCCGACACTACCTAGTGAATTCCAGGTCTGTCTGGACTAGAGTGAGACCCTACCTCAACAAAGTAAAAGAAAAAGGAAAAGAAAAGAAAGAAAGGAAGAAAGAAAGAGAGTGAAAGAAAGAAAGGAGTCAAATGTGGTGGCACATGCCTTTAATCCCAGCACTTGGGAGGGAAGACAGAAGTAGGACGATGGATGTGAGTTTGGCCACCCCAAGACTCCATAGCAAATTCCAGGTCAGCGTGGCCTAGAGCGAGACCCCTACCTCGAAAACCAGACAGAGAGAGCGAAAGGTTTGACTCCAGCCGTCGGTTGCAATGCAGGGTTTGATTTGGCCATGCTACTTCGGGCCCTGGAGAGGCAGCGCGTCCTCCACTGTGGGGTGTGTATGGCGGAGCAGCCTGCCTGCCTCCGGGCAGCTTGGAAGCAGGCAGACAGCGGGAAGAGACTGGATCCCACTGTCTTCTTCAGGGGCACGTAAGCGGTGACCTCACTTCCTCTCGCTGGCCCTTACCTTCTAAAGCTTCTCTCACCTTCAAAGAGCACCATGGCCTGGTCAGGTCTTCAACACAGAGGCCTTCCTGGCTAGTCTCAAACCCAAGCCCTGCTCACCCCATTCCTCACCCGCCACACGTCCCTATGAACCCCAAGTAGCACCCCAGAACCTGACCTCCGCAGGTAGCAAGGCTGGTCCTCCGGTTCCCATCTCTCCGTCAGAGCAGCGCCGCCTTCGTTGCCTCCTCCAGGTCCTCGTTGAGAGCCTGCTGTGTGCCCGAAGCTGGGAGGCTGCTTGGGATTCACTAGGGAGGAGAACGGAAAGAGAGAAGATTGCGTCCCCTTATCATTATTTAAATCCTGAGGGAAGAGTTAGGTTTCTGTTCTGAGAATTCTGCTTTTATTCATCAGAAGCTATAAAAACACTTCGGACTGGGGAGATTGCTCAGTGGTTAAAGGTGCTTGCTTGCAAAGCTTGCTTGCCTGAGTTCAATTACCCCAGCACCCACGCAAAGCCAGATGCACAAAGAGGTGCATGCATCTGGAGTTCATTTTCAGCAGTGGTAAGAGGCCCTGGCACACCCATTCATTCTCATTCTCTCTCTCCATCTCTTTCTCTTTCTCTCAAATAAATAAAAATATTTTAAAAAGAAAACAGTCCTTTTCCCTCATAGGACTTTTGAAAGCAAGATGGGTCACCAGCAGTTCTATTGGAGTCACCTGAGAAAATTTGGCCAAGGTGCCCATGGTCCGCAGGCCCGTGCTTTGATCAGGTCTCTTTTCAAGCATCTCTTCAGTCAACTTTTCCCATCCACCTGTAAAAGTACACTACATCCAGTCTTTATTTCTGTTACTCTGTTTTGCTTTTCTTTCTATTTAATTTTTTTTTTTTATGGGCTGGAGGGATGGCTTAGCGGTTAAGCACTTGCCTGTGAAGCCTAAGAACCCCGGTTTGAGGCTCGGTTCCCCAGGACCCATGTTAGCCAGATGCACAAGAGGGCGCATGCGTCTGGAGTTTGTTTGCAGTGGCTAGAGGCCCTGGAGTGCCCATTCTCTCTCTCTTTCTTTCTCTCTCTGTCTGTTGCTCTCAAATAAATAAATAAAAATAAACAAAAAATTTAGGCCGGGTGTGGTGGCTCACGCCTTTAATCCCAGCACTCCGGAGGCAGAGGTAGAAGGATCGCTGTGAGTTCGAGGCCATCCTGAGACTACATAGTTAATTCCAGGTCAGCCTGAACCAGAGTGAGACCCTACCTCAAAAAACAAACAAACAAACAAACAAAAAAAAAAATTTTAAGATATATTTTTTATTTTCAAGGAGAGAGAGAGAATGGGTGCACTGTGGCCTCCTGCCACTGCAAATGAACTCCAGGTGCATGAGCCACTTTGTGCATCTGGTTTTACTGGAGTCCTGGAGAACTGAACTCCGGTTGTCAGAGTTTGCTGGCAAATGCCTCAACGGCTAAGCCATCTCTCCAGTGCCTATTTGATTTTTCTTTATTCCATTTATCTCCACTACATTTAGCTTTGTGCCTCACCGAGGAAAGTCTTGTTCAGTGCAGGACGCAGGCCAGGGGACGCACTGGTTTCACGTGCACGGCCCGCCAGGCCCCATTCTACCTGCTTCATGCAAAACTCATGAAGATCATCTTGCCATTTCCTGTCAGCCTTCTAATGAAGGACCTGTCACCGTCTGTCCTTTATAGATAAACAGTCGAGACACAGACAGCTTACATAACCTGCCCAAGGTCACAGGGCTAGGAACTGCTGGAGCAGAGATCTAAACTCAGACAGAAGTGCACCCTTGAAGAGAATTACAAACTAGGAGCAAGGACTTTGGTGCACCCATGTTCCATCCCAAGGGCATAAAAGGGTGTCTGGCCCTCAGTATAAAATGAACAAATTCACGCATGAAAGGATGCAAGGTGTTCTAACAGTTGTTTGGAAGATCAATAACGTTAATGTGTATGAGGGCTGAGCTCCACGCCATGGGCCCTGCACACAGCCAGCTACCTTACAGTTTATCTTGAGCTGTAAGGGTGCCCCTCCCTCTGAACAGCAATCAGGTGTTATAAAGGATTCTCAACTCAGAATAGTCTACTAGCTATGTCCAGATCTATGCATGCTGGGCTCTGAGCTACATTAATGTCTTCAAGGTTAAAATCAAAGAATGGAATTTTCCCAACTCGCAGGGGGGAAAAAAAATACTAATACATAGATAAAATTTTTAAAGTGTTTTTTTTTTTTTTTACACTCCCTTAAATATGTCTTAAAGCCTCAGTGATTGCATCTTATCTGTGGGGTACAAAAATGAGCGAACCAGGAGCAAATATTAACAGGAAAAGATGGAAACAGTCCCAGTCAGCAACGGGGCAGCAGCCGTGGCTTATTTGTAAATATGAGGGCCGGGAGATGTGATTTACCGCAGCAACACTGAGTATCCTTGAAAAACAGAGGCGCCCACATCAACCTGGAGCCCGCGTGCAGATGTGCACCGGCACGTCCTACTCAACGCGACCAGGGGCTTTGGGGTTGTAATCAATGCGTGTGCATTTTGTGCAGTGACGAAGAACACCCCGACTTCCAGGATGTGCTGCTTCCTGAACAAGTGAGAGAGACGTTGCCTTAGGAGAGTGTGCAAACAAAGTAAGAGCGAAACGCTCCTGCCGGAGGCTCCCCGGGGACCGCCTCGTCAGCTAGCTGGGCGGCTTGCAAGGCCCTCAGCATACCTGCTCTTGCGGCGCCTGAAGTCGCTTCTCCATCCCTGTGTGACTCATGGAGTGTAGAGAGTCCGCGGGCAGCTGCTCCGCCGGCTTGGCCCTCTCTGGAAGGATAACTTGTACATCATGTTTGGTTTTGTTTTTTATAACCACCAAGAAAATCAGGATATCTTGTTTCATTCGTGAAGCCTAGAAGGGGAAGGTCTAAGAGACCCAGAAGGCTAGCGTTATTGTGCTGAATGATTTTTGCAAAGCAATCATCCAGATGTAGGAAACGGACGGTAAGAGAAAGTTGCAGCTTAAGAACAGAAACGTGAAAGTAACGTGCCTTGTAAAGGGCCTAATTATACTTTGTCACAGGGCACCAGAGCAAACGGCGGCTATTTTCATGAGCTTTGCTGACTTCAGATTCCCACTTCAATCACGCTGAGCCATTGCCCCCCAAACCACACCCTTCGTGTAAATATTAGTGCAGTTTCTGCCCCGAGCATAAATTCTGGGGATATTAACCAGATCTCCTTGAACAGTCCCACTGAGCTCCTCACGGCTATAATGAATCTCACCCAGCAGTCAGCAGAAACATGTTTATTTAAAATATTTAAACACTCACTTGGTGCAAAATAAGGGAGCAACAGCAGTATCATGGCAATTCTCTGTGCGAATAAAGAAGAGAAAAAGATAAGACACTGATAGTAGCTCCTTACCCTGGAGGAAGATACACCCCACATCTAGAGGATGACATGAAATCCACCTCTCCTACACACATACAAAGATACAAAATCCTTTCTCAAAAAAAAAAAAGACAAAAAAAACCCCACAGAATTCTCAAACTTTGAACGTCCCTTCTTAATGTTGGCATTCCATGTATGTCTCCACTATAGCTTTGTAATCTCCTTAGATTTAAAAAAAAAGGTCTTAGGCTGTTATTAAAATCAATCTTGGTCCACTTGGAGGAACTCAACAGACATGAGAGTAAATTTGTCCTCTACAGACAGATTCCTGCTCACTCTAGGAACCAGCCTGGTACCCACAGGCAAGTGGCCAGAGGTTATCACATCTCTGCATCAGTCTGGACCTGCCCTATCTGTCCAGTTTACACAACTGATAAGAAAGTTGTGCATAACATGCTTCAGAATTGTGTACATAGGGAGAGCTGGAGGTGTGGCTCGATGGCAGAGCACCTGTCTAATAAACACAAGCCTCTAGATTTGATCCCTAGCAGAGCACCCCCGCCAAACACACACCAGAAAGCAAAGTGTCAGAACAGAACTCTCAGTCTAAAATACGTCAATAAAGAATGGCAAACTGTCTCATGTTATAACCACAGACTTGAACCGCTCCTCTCTGGTGCCCGGGCTCATGTAAGACACAGTTCAGCTTCTGTTGCATTTTAAAATATTTTTATTTATTTATTTTTGTAAGGAGAGAAAGAGAGAGAGAGAGAGAGAGAGAGAGAGAGAATATGGGAATGCCTGGGCCCCTTGATGCTACAAACAAATTCCAGATGCATGTGCCACCTTGTGCATCTGGCTTTACGTGGATACTGAGGAATTCAACCCAGGTCTGCAGGCTTTGCAAGCAAGCACCTTTAACTGCTGAATCATCTCTCTGGTCCTTCTGTTGCATTTTAGGCATGTCCTCCAGAATTCATTAACCCCAAATTTTCAGTTCTGTCTTATCTTTAATAAAGAATCAATAAAGATGGGCTCAAGAAGGATAAATTCTGAAGTAAGTTTACTTAGGGAGAAATCGCAACTTGTGTTTTTGTTTATTTTTTTAAGGGAGATTGGGATCTAGGAAGGAAAGCTAGAACAGAGTTATAAACACATGGGAAATAGGAAACACTACATAGTTTACAATGTTCTTTCAGAGAAATTGAGACTTGGGGGGAAAACTGTACTAGAACCCCAAGCATGTGAAGAAGAGTTACACTGAGGCTTTCAAGGAAAGACTGAGGTAGCTCGATCGCCATGAGTTCAAGGCCAGCCTAAGGCGAGACACTACCTCAAAAAACAAAACAACAAAGACTGATATTGAGGCTCTAGTGGCTAGAAAGAGGTATTGGGATCTCCCTCCATTGTTGGAATTACCCTAGGATCCTGGAAGGTGATGGAGGCTTGAGTTATGGGAGCGGAGGAGGAATTAGGTTAGAGGCCCTTGGTAAACCCATTCTCCCTGCTCCCTACACCCCCCCGTCCCATCTCTCTCTGCTTGCAAATAAATATTTTCTAAAATGCTAGTAGAGAAAAAATCCTTATTAATGAAGTGCAAATTAAAACATACTATTTTGCTGGGCGTGGTGGTGCACGCCTTTAATCCCAGCACTCTGGGGCAGAGGTAGGAGGATCGCTGTGAGTTTGAGGCCAGCCTGAGACTACAGAGTGAATTACAGGTCAGCCGGGGCTAGAGAGAGACCCTACCTGGAAAAAAAAAAAAAAAAAAAAAATATATATATATATATATATATATATATATATATATATATATTCTTTTTATTTACTTTTTTTGAGAAACAGCAAAAGACAAATAGTAGGTGCATGCCAGGGCGCCTTGCTGTGCAAAGGAATTCCAGAGGTATGTGCCACTCTGTGTATGTGAGTACTGGAGAATCAAACTCTGGCTGGTAATTAAATGTTGAGCCATTTATACAGCCCCAGAAGTTAATATTTCTAAAAATAAAGTCGGGGTTGTGGCTTGAATATGCATTGCACCTCTCAAGAATGTAAGGCAAGTGTGTTTGAGCTCTTGGCCCGGGGTTGGCAGTGTTGACGGGGACAGTTGTGAAGCCTTGGGGAGATGGAGCGGTGCTTGGGGAAGCGGGTCACTGGAGTCAGCCTTGAGGTTCCGCAGCCAAGCTCCCCTGGGGCCTTCCTCTGCTTCTGCTCTGTAAAGGACCCATCCTCTGGAACGGTAAGCCAAGTTAGCCTTGTCTCCTTTCATCCGTGACTTTGGGTTGTGTATCTATTCACAGCAACAAGACAGTAACTGATAGAGCCGGGACCACCTGATTTACAATGTAATTAAGATGTCCAGAGCCAGACTTGCTGGCGTACATATACAAGGACCTCCTCTGGCGTTCGGCGTATCAGCACATGGCAGGATGGAGCAGGAAAATCCCTCGTCTCAAGCCAGCCCGGGCTGTATAGTGTGCCTACACAGATTAAAAAAAAAGTACAAATGACAGTATCCAGTTACTAAATTGTATCTGGGGGCTGAAGAGATGGCTCTGTGGTGAAAGGCACCTTTTACAAAACCTGCTGACCTGAGTTCAATTCCCTTGTACCCAGCATCAGGATCACTCAATCTATTTCATTCTTTTAAATATATTTTATTTATTTATTTATTTACTTCATACAGAGAAAGAGGCAGAGAGAAGGAGAGAATGGGTGTGCCAGGGCCTGCAGCAACTGCAAATGAACTCCAGATGCGTGTGCCCTCTTGTGCACCTGGCTGTGTGGATGCTGGAGGACTGAACAGCGATCCTTTGCTTTTGCAGGCAAATGCCTAAACTGCTAGGCCATCTCTACAGCCCCCAGCCTATCTCATTTTTAAGGTTTAAGACTAACTCCAGTGGTTTTCATTATATTTCATTGACATAACTAATCCAGTTCATAAAATTTTTTTCAGTGAATAATGTAATATAGTATACTTTCCTGCAATTTTAGTGTGGTGGTTTGGATCAGATATTCCCCATAGAACAATGGCTTTGAGTGTTTGGTCCCTAGCTGATGGCAGGTGGGAGGAAATGTATTGCTGGGGGAAGCCTCTGGGGTGTTACAGCCAGCTCCGCCCCGCCAGAATTCGGCTCCCTCTCCGGCTGCTGTTTTCTATCCGTTGTGGCATGGGGGTGATGCCCAGCCTCTGCTCATGCCCTGTTTGTCCCTGTCACCATGAAGCTTTCACTCAAGTCTTAAGCTGAAATAAAAAGACCTTCCTCCCACCAGCTGCTATGAGTCGGGTGCTTTGTCGCAGCAATGATAAGGAAACTGCAGCAAAAAATTGGTGCCAGGGAAGCGGGGTTGTTAGCTTAAAACCTGACGGTGTGGCTTTTGACCTTTTCGAACTGATTTGCAGGAGGACTGAGGAAGGATTTGAAACCTTGGCCTAGGAGAGGCCTTGCGGAGCTGAAGGCAAAGCTTGATGGGCTGTTTTGGTCAGCATTGAAAGATCTAAACGGAGGATGGAACTTCAGACTGCGGTTTACGTGGGAAAGAGCTTTGTGCAGTCTGGGCCAGAGGCAGCTTGTGAGGGACGCTGGCTGTGCTTGGCTCGTGCCCAGGGAGCTGAAGCAGGGTTGCGCTCGGAGAAACCGCGCTCGCATGAGCAGAAGGATAGGGCACGCGAACAAATGAACATTTGGCGCTGAAGACAGCAGCTCTGCTCAGCTGCCGTTGTTTGAGTGGTTACCGGTATGGAGATTTTGCCAGCTGTTCTGCATTGGGTGAGCAGGAAAAAATGCTGTCTCTTATGGGAGGGGCAAGATTGCAGCAGGAGTCTTCCTGTCCCTTGGAGACGGCTTTACTCCCCCTTGAGTAAATGAATTTGGTAGCATACTTGGTACTAGGAGAATATAACGAATACAGGAAAGAGAAGATCATTGAATTTGCAATGTGTGTGTGGTTTGAAATGTCCTCTGGCTGATGATGTGAGGCAGGGTTGTTGGGGATCTGCGTATAAGGCCCAACAGAGCCATGCGGATGAACTGTGAGTTGCAATGGAGACCCTGTAATTTTTGAGATGCTAGGACTATGGGATGGCTGCCAAAGAGAGCTCCTAGTTCAGGATGGAGCGTTCCGGGCTGGGGGAAGCCAAGCTGTAGGGAGTATAGTGTGTCCCCACAGAGACCCTGTCACTGAGTACGTATATTGGACGCGTCGCTGCAGGATTTGATGTTTACCCTGTTTGTTTTAGATGTTTCATTGGTTGTATCTTCCCTTACAGTACTGTCATTTGTAGTATGAATGTCTGTGCCATTATATGTTTTTGGTTTTATAGGAAGGGACTTTGGACTATGGGATGTTTTAAAAAAACAACAACAACAACTGTGGATACTTTTCAGTTGAACTGAATGCTTTGTGTTGTACATCATGGATGGTTGTGAGTTTACAGGGGCCAGGGAAAGAATATGGGCTTATTTTATTTCATTGATTTATTCACTTATTTATTTTAAGGCAAGCCCAACAGACTGGCCTTTTTTTTAATGAGAGAGAGAACGGGTATGTCAGGGCCTCCAGCCACTGTAATCAAATGAGTGCACCACCTTGTGTGCATGTGTGACCTTGTGCTTGTGCTACCCTGTGTGTCTGGCTTGTGTGAGATCTGGAGAGTTGAACGTGGGTCCTTAAGCTTCGCAGGCAAGCTCCTTAAGTGCTAAGCCATCTCTCCAGCCAAGGATAGGGTTGTTCTGAACCAGATGTAAACTTATGTGTTCTGATGCTTGGTCCCCAGCTGGTAGTAATTTGAGAAATGGAGTTTTGCTAGAGGAGAGGAGGGGCACTGCTGCGGCAGGCTTTGAGGTCCTGCAGCCAGCTCCCCCTTGCTACAGCCCTCTCGCTGCAGTTTTCCACCAACCGCGGCAGAGCCACGCAGCCCCTGCTCGTGCCAGGCGCCCCCGTCATCATGAGGCTTCCCCTCGAGGTCGTAAGAGAAATTAAAAGTGTCCTCCCATCAGCTGCTCCTGGTCAGATGCTTTGTCAGGAAGAGAAGGTAACTGCAACACTTGGGTTTGCAGATACACCTAAGTGTAAACTTTAAAAACTTTAAAGCATGTCTTTAAACTTTAAAAACATGCCATGTGCCTATCACCCCAGCACTCAGAAGGCTAAAGCAAATGTGTGGCAAGTTTGAGGACAGTGTGAGCATATAGCAAGACCCTGTGTGTGTGTGTGTGTGTGTGTGTGTGTGTGTGTGTGTGTAAAAGAATACTCAAACAAAACACCTAATAGCAACAACAAAAGTCTAGCTTACTTCATGAGGGAAAGACTTCTCTGTTTTCTACTTCTTTTTTATAAATATTTTATTTTTATTTATTATTTGACAGAAAGAGGCAGGGAGAGAGAGAGAATGAATGGGCACACCAGGGCCTCCAGCCACTGCAAATGAACTCCAGACGCATGCACCCCCTTGTGCATCTGGCTAACGTGGGTCCTGGGGAATTGAACTTGGGTCCTTTGGCTTTGTAGGCAAATGCCTTAGCCACTAAGCCATCCCTCCAGCCCTGTTTTCTACTTCTTATAACCAGTGGTCCTGCAGTCCTGTCTTCTGCACACTAAATAAAGGCCCCATCCTCTGTGATGCTCACTGTCTTAACACTCTCTCTCACTGGACAGGTGCAAGCCTGCCTGTTCCTTTTAGTAAACTGTGGCAAGAAAAAGAAGAAAAACCCCTCACAAAAGGAAGTTAAGGAAGAAATTATTTGGGCTTACAGTCTGAGGGGATACAGTGCAGCAAGGACGGCGTGGCAGCTGATCACATGGTGCACATAACAGTCTGGAAGCAGAGATAGGTGAATGTCACTTGTGCTGGTTTGATTCAGGTGTCCCCAGTAAACTTATGTGTCGTAAATGCTAGGTCCCCAGCTGGTGGCAATTGGGGAACTGGCACCTCTCGAAGGCAGTGTGTTGTTGGGGTCGGGCCTATGGGTGTTATAGCCAGCTTCTGCTTGCCAGTGTTTGGCACACTCTCCTGCTGCCATTGTGTACCCTCTGCTCATGCCAGTGTTCCCCCTGCCATCGTGGAGCTGCCCCTCAAATGCTGCTCTTTGTTTTCTGCCAGCAGCACGAAGCTAAGGGCCACCCTGCTCTTAGCATGTTCTCTCCCTTCTGATTCTGCTGGGGACCCTAACTCACAGAGGGCGCCATTCACATTCTTCTCTCCTCAGTTGAACCTGCCTGCAGACACCTTCACAGACACGCCCAGAGGTGTGTCTCCTAGATGATTCTAAATCAAGTCAGGTTCCCAGTGAAGAGTCATCGCCACCACACCTGTATCTTTGTTCTCTGTGTTATATTCTGCACATCGAAGAGAGAGGTATTTTAATTTTTTTTTTGTCTTTCTTAGAGAGAGAGAAAGAATGGGTGTGCCAGGACCTAAGTTACTGCAATCAAACTCCAGATGCTTGCGCCATCTAGGGTGCATGTGTGACCTTGCACTTACCTCACCTTTGTGCATCTGGCTTATGTGGGATCTGGAGAGTTGAACATGGGTTCTTAGGCTTCGCAGACAAGTTTGCTAACCACTAACCCATCTCTCCAGCCCTATTTTAGGTGTTAAATCAAATCAATTGACTTTTTTTTTTTGAGGCAAGCTCAACAGACTGGCCTTTTTTTTTTATGGAAGAGAACAAGAGAGAGAGAAAGAGAATTGGTGTGCCAGGGCCTCTGGCCACTTTGATCAAACACCAGACGTGTGTATCACCTTGTGCACACGTGTGACCTTGACCTCTTGTGTCACCTTGTGCATATGGCTTACCTGGGATCTGAAGAGTCAAACATGGGTCCTTAGGCTTTGCAGGCAAGTGCCTTAACTGCTAAGTCATCTCTCCAGCCCGAGTTGGTTCCTTAAAACCTAGCAAAGTTATTTCATTGTATCTGGAGTACGACACTCCATACCACCGTGTGCTGCATTCTCTGGTTCCTTGTCCTATCACTTTAATTTTCTTTTAAAAAATATTTATTTTTATTTTTTTATTTATTTTATTTTTTAATTTTTTAAAAAATTTTTATTAACATTTTCCATGATTATAAAATATATCCCATGGTAATTCCCTCCCTCCCCACCCCCACACTTTCCCATTTGAAATTCCATTCTCCATCATATTACCTCCCCATTACGATCATTGTAATTACATATATACAGTATTTTTATTTATTTGAGAGAGCAAGAATGAGTGACAGTATACTAGGACCTCTTGCCACTGCAAATGAGCTTCAGATGTATGTGCCACTTTGGGCATCTGGTTTTGTGCGGATACTGTGGAATTGAACCCAGAAAGCAACCACCTTCAATCTAGAAGCTTTCTCACCAGCCCACCTTATCTTCCACTTACCGTGTCTGAGGTATATTGTTTCTTTGATGTGGCCAGCATTTGGTATTCCTTCTGCATAGAACAATTATTGTTATAATTTTTAAAAATTTAGGGCTGGAGAGATGGCTTAGCGGTTAAGGTATATGCTTGCAAAAGCAAAGGACTCGGGTTTGATTCCCCAGGATCCATATAAGGCAGATGCACAAGGTGGTGCATGCATCTGGAGTTTGCAGCTGCTGGAGGCCCTGATGTGCCCATTCTATCTCTCTCTCTCTCTCTTAAATAAATAAATAAAAATAAAATGTTTTTTTAAAAATCCAAATCTGTTTATTGTTATTCAAATAGATAGTAGTTTTAAATAGCAATTCTCTTTTCTTTGACACTTTGGAAAGATACTGCACTTTTATCATGGCCTGTACTTCCCTTCTTCTTGTCATAAAACTAAGCTCACTTCCTGCTTCACGTGTCATTCATGGCCATGTGGCCAGTGCCAGGCAATGAAACGTGAGTATGATCAGTAGGGTACGGCACTTCTCGGCTGAGGCAGGGGTCCCTCTGAACTTTGCATGACTCTCATCATTTCCATCCAGGTCAGGAAGCCTCTTGCGGCTCAGTAATTCTGCCAACATTATCATGTATTTTTCCTTTCCAATTCACTCCTTCTCGCTATTTAAAATCAATTACTTGTTTATTTGTTTATCTGGTGTTCCACGCCTCACCAGTAATATTCAGCTTTGGAGGACAAGGCCTTTGATCTTCTCTCTTCACTTTCCCTCTCGGCTCTGGTGTGTGTCTGGTACATAGCACGTGCTCCAGAAATGTGGGTTAATTACATGGAAAAGTAGAGATTAGAAACATTCACCCAATCTCACTCTTTTTTTTTTTTTTTTTTTTTTGGTTTTTCAAGGTAGGGTTTCACTCTAGCCCAGGGTGACCTGGAATTCACTATGGAGTCTCAGAGTGGCCTCAAACTCACGGCAATCCTCCTACCTCTGCCTCCTGAGGGCTGGGATTAAAGGTGTGTGCCACCATGCCTGGCATCACTCTTTTTGATTTTATTTATTTATTTATTTTTCATTTTTTAATTAATTAATTATTTTTATTAACAACTTCCATGATTGTAAACAACATCCCATGGTAACACCGTCCCTCCCTCCACTTTCCCCATTGAAATCCCATTCTGCATCATATCCCCTCCCCCTCTCAATCAGTCTCTCTTTTATTTTGAAGTCATCATCTTTTCCTCCTATTATGATGGTCTTGCATAGGTGGCCAATCTTACTCTTAAAGCCTTCTAATAAGATTATATTACCAGTCTACTTTTCGACACTCATTAATCCATCTACACATTTATCCATTCCTTCACAAGTTAATTTCACTTTTAATAAGAACCTATTGTGATTCAAGCTCTGCATAGTACAACAAAAACTGGATAAAATAGAATTCCAGCCAGGCATGGTGGCGCACGCCTTTAATCCCAGCCCTCAGGAGGCAGAGGTAGGAGGATTGCCGTGAGTTTGAGGCCACCCTGAAACTGTAGAGTGAGTTCCAGGTCAGCCTGGGCTACAGTGAGAACCTACCTCAAAAAAACAAAGAACAAAAAACAATAAAAACAATCAGAAAAATAGAATTCCAGCCCCAGAAGTAAGTGCTCAGATGTGGTGTAGCAATGTGTTAGTTCATTATGTGTTGCTATAATACTCAAGGCTAATTTTTTTAATTTTTTTTTTTTTTTTTTTTTTTTTTTTGGTTTTCTGAGGTAGGGTCTCACTCTAGCTCAGGCTGACCTGGAATTCATTATGTAGTCTCAGGGTGGCCTCGAACTCATGGCAATCCTCCTACCTCTGCCTCCTGAGTACTGGGATTAAAGGCGTGCACCACCACACCCAGCTTTCAAGGCTAATTTTTTTGAATAAAGAAGAACTGTTTATTAGTACAGGATTCCAGCAGCTGAATGGTCTGTATAGCATCATACCAGCATGGCTTCGCCACAGCATGAACCAGGCCAAGGGGCACATACACAAATGGGCAAGGGAGGAAGAAGCATTGGCAGACAGTGACAGGCAGTGAAAACGTGCTTAGGAACCTTCTTTTATTGTTTTTTCAAAGTGGGGTCTTGCTGTAGCCCAGGTTGGCCTGGAATTCACTATTTAGTCTCAGGCTAGTCTCGAACTCATGGCGATCCTGCTACCTCAGCCTCCCAAGTGCTGGGATTAAAGGTGTATGCCACCACGCCCAGCAAGAACATAGTTTTTAAAATGTTTTTTTTTTAAATTTTTATTTATTTATTTGAAAAAGACAGAGAGAAAAAGAGGCAGATATAGAGAGAATGGATGTGCCAGGGCCTCCAGCCATTGCAAACGAACTCCAGATGCATGCGTCCCCTTGTGCATCTGGCTAACGTGGGTCCTGGGGAATCGAGCCTCGAACCAGAGTCCGTAGGCCATCTCTCCAGCACAAGAACATAGTTTTGATTTCTAAATATGACTTGAAAGAGAAGATATTCTGGAAAGCAGAGATTTTGTTCCTCAAAGAGAGAAGTACCCTTCCTCCCTGGCAAAAGTCACCCTCAGGGCAGGATATTAAAGAGGAGGAGCTGCTTTGCAAGAGAGAGAGACTGTTACAGGCTCTCTCCCCACAGCCTGGTAGGTCTAGTTTGCGCAAAGGTATGGGATGTAATCATGCTGAGGTGCTTGGAAGGGGGAACTCTAAAAGCTTAACCAGAAGCTTTGCCTAAGCATCTCTCAGAAGATCAGCCTTGGCATCAAACGAGATGTGAGGATGCGAAAACAGGGGAAATGCAGATCTGGGAAAAAGGTGGGGAAAGGTTTTGACTGGAGCAAGGGTTCCTGAATCATCAGTGGGTTTCAAACAACACAAGGGATATGTTGAAATGCAAATGCCCGGCAGCACATCCAATTGTTACAGGTGTTTGTTGTTGGGACAAAAGATTTGTGTGTGTGTGTGTGTGTGTGTGTGTGTGTGTGTGTGTGTGTGTGTACACACCAAGCTGGCCTCAAATTTATAATTCTGCCTCAGTCTCTGCAGTGCTGGGATTATAATATGCACCACCTCACCTGGAATTCACTATGTAGTCTCAGGGTGGCCTCAAACTCATTGTGATCCTCCTACCTCAGCCTCCTGAGTGCTGGGACTAAAGGTGTGCGCCACCACACCCGGTTCTCACTTCACCTTTTAATTAATGTTGATGATTCCAGTTGAAAAATATTTTAGTTCTTAAACTTCCAAGTACTTATATCTGTATGCTAGAGAGCTGACAGACCCTGTAGCTATACATTCCACACATTTTCGTGGAAATTAAAAATTAGTTCTGGGCTAGAGAGATGGCTCAGAGGTTAAGGTGCTTGACTGCAAAGCCAAACTACCCAGGTTCCTGAGTTCAATTCCCTAGTATCCATCTAAAGCCAGATGAACAGGTATCGCATGCATCTGGAGATCCTTTGCGGTAGCTAGAGGCCCTGGTGTGTCCATTCTCTCTGTTTCTCTCTCTCTCTCTCTCTCTCTCTCTCATGTGTGCGCACACACATGCTCTCTCATAAGTAAATAAACCCAGGACCCAGGTTTGATTCACCAGTACCCACATAAGCCAGATGTATATGATAGCACTTGCGTCTGGAGACTGTTTGCAGTGGCTGGAGGTCTTGGCGTGCCCATTCTCTTCCTCACTCTCTATCTGCCTCTTTCTCTTTCTATCTGTCAGGTAAATGAATAAAAATAAAACTAAACAGTTTTATAAGGCATGCTGGCATGTGGGAGGCAGAGCAAGAGGATCATGAGTTTGAGGCTAGTTTGGTCTACATAGCAAGAGGCTGTTTCAAAAAATTAAAACTGGGACTGGAAAGAAGGCTGAGCAGTTAAACGCTTGCCTGTGAAGCCTAAGGACCCCAGTTCGAGGCTTGATTCCCCAGGACCCACGTTAGCCAGATGGACAAGGGGGCACATGCGTCTGGAGTTTGTTTGCAATGGCTGGAGGCCCTGGCACGCCCATTCTCTCTCTCTCTCTCTGCCTCCCTCTCTCTCTGTCTGTTGCTCTCAAATAAATATATCAAAATAAACAAAGAAAAAAAAATAAAACCAACATACAGGAAAGCAAACAGATGTGACATGTGGGTGCACTTACCCCAAGGGTCACTACGACCACTTACTGCATCCATCTAAGTCAATGGATGTGCTGGCCACCTGAGATACCTCAGTGTCCACTAACTTGAATTCTGACCGAGAAAGCAGATGACAAGTATGCTAAATCGGGCTGGAGAGATGGCTCAGCAGTAAGGCATTTGCCTGAGAAGCCAAAGGACCCAGGTTCAATTCCCCAGGACCCACATAAGCCAGATGCACAAGGTGGTGCATGTGTCTGGTGCTCGTTTACAGTGGCTGAAGGCCCTGGCATGCCTATTCTCTCTCTCTCCCTAATAAATAAATATTAAAAATAGTTTTTGGTAAACCCACATTAGAAAGTGTTCAGTGTATAGGAAAACACACTGGAAGGAGGGGGGTGGGGAAATGTGGCTCAGCAGAACTGGGCCAGCAGTAGTTCATAATCTAAAGGGGGTTTCCAGGGTAGGCCTGTCATTTGAGAACTCACTGGAAGACATAGCCCAGCCCTGGTTCTGGTCTGTCTCTCTCTACAGTATTCACCACTTGAGCAGTTATGGTGCAAGCTGCCCATTGTGGATCAACCTGCTGTAGAGTGTGTGCCTTGCCCACCACACTGGGCTGAACCATCTGGAACTGTAAGCCCAAGCAAATCTGTGAGCCAAAGTAAATGCACCCACATTCAACTTCCTAGAACCCACATAAACCAGGCACACAACGTCACACATGCGTGCATAAAAGGTGGCGCATGTGTCTGGAGTTAAACTGCAGTGGCTAGAGGTCCTGGCAGGCCACTTCTCTCCTCTGTCTCACTCACTCTTGCTCTTTCTCTCTCAAAAAAAAAAAAAAAAGAAAGAAAGAAAGAAAGCTGGAGCCAGATGTTGCGGTGCATGCCTAGAATCCCAGCACTCAGGAGGCTGAGGGAAATTCAAGGCCAGCCTGGACTACATAGCAAGTACCAGGCTATGTGGGGCTATATATATAACAAGACCCCATTTCAAAAACTCTAAAAGAAAGAAAGGAAGAAAGAAGGGAAGAAAGAAAGGAAGGAAGAAACTAAAACAAAACAACAAAACCCCAAGAAGCTGGCATAGCTTCGTCAGCTAACCATGCAATTTACGCAGCTTTTTCCCGGCTCCTGTAAGGGCTGATTTCCCCTTTTTCTTCCATGAGTCACTTAGTGACTTTTGGTTGGGACGTTGTATAAACCTTTCTGGGAACTTCAAAGTGAGGGGTAGTGTGATTTCCACTGGCCTGTCAGCTGAACATCAAAGGAACAAGAGAAAGAAAAACGGTTGGATGTGCCAGGGAAATGTACACCCAGGCAAATATTTAGAAATTATAAGCAATTATTCTCAGGTTTGCACGTTAGCTATCGACTGTGTTAGAATGGAGAGGGGTATTCTAAAAAAGCCAGGGAGATACTGTGGCACGTAGCCCTTCCCTTATTCACGTCTAGCACAGTGCCCGTTCCCTGCTCTGGAGCAAGGAGACTTTGCACCCAAGCCTGGCCGTTCCCGCCACCCGCCGCTGTTCCGCTGCAAACTCAGTTTCCACCTGCTTCCTTTCTAATCCTCACTTTCCACTTCACCCGAGTATTCTCATCCGGCTCCCACCACATCCTGTTCCCAACACTGGACATGGCCCAGATGACCCCCGTTTCACCAGCATCACTAATCCCAGGAAGGAGGACAAAAGGTTATAGGAGGAGATTGTGATCAAAATACATCCTGTACATGTATAAAACTTGTCAATTCAAAAAAAAAAGTCACTGGTTCCCAGCATTTGTAAGGCAGAGGTAAAAGGATTGCCATGAGTTTGAGGCCACCCTCAGATTACATAGTGAATTCCAGGTCAAGGTCATCCTAGGCTAGAGCAAGACTCTACCTTGAGAAACCAAAAAAAAAAAGAAGAAAGAAAGAAAGCCCAGTATGGCGGTGCCCGTCTTTAATCCCAGCCTTTGAGAAGCAGAGGTGGGAGGGTCGCTGTGAGTTCGAGGCCACCCTGAGAATTCCAGGTCAGCCTGGGCTAGAGTGAAACACTACCTTGAAAAACAAACAAAAGTCAACAAATACGTACGATGCCTCCCAGTGGCTCCACTCCTAAGATTCCACCTGAAACAAACAAAATTTATGTCACCACAAAACACACACACAGAAAGCACAGTACTACCGCAAGAAATAGGCAAAAACTGCCAGGTTCTTATTCACAGTAAAGGACAGCCAGGCGTGGTGGCACAGGTCTGTAGTGCCAGCCCTTGCGATCCTAGAACCTGATTGGAGAATCAAGAGTTACATGTCAAGCGGGGGGGGGGGGGGGGGGGGCTGGCGCACGCCTTTAATCCCAGCACACGGGAGGCACAGGTAGGTGGATGGTTATGAGTTCAAGCCCCCCCCCCCCCGAGACTAGTGAATTCCAGGTCAGTCTGGGTTAGAGAGTGAGACCCTACGCTTAAAACCAAAAAAAGAAAAAAGAGAAAAAAAAAGAATTAAAACTCATCATTGGCTACATAGCAACTTCAAAGCCAACCTGACGTACACAAGACCCTGTCTCAAAAAGCCAAACTCAAACCAAAAGAAAACAAATACAATAGAGTTAGAGCGCCACCCAGCAGAGGAGACCTCACTATGACTCTGCAGGGGGAAGATCTCTGTCTTTGTCACTCTGTCCTTTTGTTTTGGAGATAACCCGCACAGGCCGGCCTCGAACTTGTTCCCCTGCCCCTCACTCTTCCATGCAGATGCAGATGATTTGGGGTTTCTATGTATCTTTAATATATCACGTTCGGTTACATTTTTGCCTGCTTTGAAGCCCCCCGTTCTCTCCTGTCAGTCACCTCCGGTTCTCTGAAGTTCTCACTTTATATCCAAAGCAGTTTAACCTCTAAATTCTATCTAGGCTGTCCTTTTCAGGACTTTCTCTTCTAGAGCCAGCAGATGCAATCAGACATATCAACACATGTAAAATGTTCAGTTTAAATAATTTTATTTCTTGGGCTGGAGAGATGGTTTAGCAGTTAAACGCTTGCCTGTAAAGCCTAAGGACACGGGTTCGAGGCTCGGTTCCCCAGGACCCACGTTAGCCAGATGCACAAGGGGGTGCATGCATCTGGAGTTCGTTTGCAGTGGCTGGAAGCCCTGGTGTGCCCGTTCTCAATCTCTCTCTCTCTCTCTCTCTCTCTGTCTCTTTCTCTCTCTCTCTGTCACTCTCAAATAAATAAATAAAAAATGAACAAAAATTTTTTAAAAAATTAAATAATTTTATTTCTTTATTGGCAAGGAGAAAAGAGCGAGGGGGGGGGAGGAAGGAGGAAGGTGTGGCAGAGCCTCTTGCCTCCACCAATGAATTCCAGATGCGTGCACTTCTCTAACGGGCCTTTACGTGGGTGTTAGGGAACCAAACCTGGTCCCTCAGGCTGTGCAAGCAGGTTCCTTTAATTACTGGGCCACTGCTCCAGTCCCTAAAATATTTACTTTCTTATTTATTTATTTTTTTGAGGCAAGCCCAACAGACTGTCCTTTGTTTCTTTTGAGACAGAGAACTTGGTACAACGAGGCCTCCAGCCACTGTAATCGAACTCCAGGCATGCGCTCCACCTTGTGCACATGTGTGACCTTGACCTCTTGCGTCACCTTGTGCATCTGGCTTACATGGGATCTGGGGAGTCAAACATGGTTCCTCAGGCTTTGCAGGCAAGTGCCTTAACTGCTAATCCATCTCTCCAGCCCTAAAATATTGATTTTAGCCTTCATCAGTTTTTAAAGCATCCTAGCATGCAAAACATGGACCCGTTTTCACAATTATTATTAATATTAACGAAGCTACCACACCAGACGATGTCTACCTGGGAATTCTCCTGCTTGCCTCCTACATGTGTCTTGTGTTGAGGTGTTTCTCGTTTCATTACATGTATGGTCTTTTTCTGATCTGGGACCCTCACTGTTTCTCAGTGCTCATTATTCTTTTCTGTGAAGGGACTCTTGCTTGGTTCTCATGCTTCGGTGGGTGTGTGCCTCTTCCAGAGTCCTTGACCCCAGAGAAATCTCTGTGATGGGGTCTCTCCCATCGCCCCTCTCCCTTGCCAGCCAGGCGGTAGAACCCTCCTCTGACTTCAGTCTTTCCACTAACCTCCTCCCTCGATCCTGCTTCCCCCTACAGCAGACCTCAGAACTCACAATGGACCCTTCCCGGAGTCTGTTTTTATCAGTTCTTTGCTAACTGGATAACAATCCAAAAGTTGTGTCTCGCAGGTCTCCCATGAGCCCCCAGATCCTGCATCAGTAGGGCTCGGAGGGCAACCTGAAGCACAATGGCCCCAAAACCAGTTTTGGTGAACCAGTGAGTGTACCGGGCTACTGCGGGAGCGCAGGTGAGGCTTGCTTACAGGATCTTGGGAGGCTCGAGGGCAGCTGCATCACCAGAAACTCCCACCCATTCCTGGAGAGCGACATCACGAAAGCTGCATCACGGAATCCCACTTCTAGCTGACCTTCTACCTCCTATATAATCCAATTTCCCCCAAGATTGCTGCAGCTCTGGGGAGAGCAGGCCCGAACCACTGCTAGAATTCCAGGGGAGGGTCTGGGGAGTCTAACTCTCCCATCTCCTAGAGTTGTCAGTAGCTCCATCACCACTTCTGTAGACCTTGTATCAGAGAAGTTTCTGCTCCAAAGTTGTCATAGCCACTTGGCCAAAGCATTCTTTACTTCAAGATGGCTTCATGTTATTCCCAGAGGAAAAAACACCATACAAGAGGCTCTGTGATGCATCACACATTTCAAATAAAGAAAAGCAGGGGAGATGGCTTAGACATTAAAGGCATGTGCTTACAAAGCCTGACAACCTGGGTTCAGTTCCCCAGTACCCACTTATAGTTATGTGCTTATAGTTGTATAGATACAAAAAGTGGCGCATGTGTCTGGGATTCACTTGTAGCAGCAATAGGCCCTGGCACACCTTTTCTCTCTGTTTCCCTCCTCACAAATCAATAAAAAATAAAAAATGAAAATAAACAGAGGCTGACTATCTACCAGGAGATGGGTCACCTCCACCTCATCTGTCTGAGCCCAGAAGTCATTCTGGGGGGGGGGGGGGCGGGGAGGCACAAATACTGCTCTCACAGCTAGCCTAAAAAGCATTTCTAGATGGCGACAGACACCGTGGTCACTCAGACGTCATAAAAACAGAGATCCAGAGTCTACAGAGAAAGCAACACTAAATCAGACCTCTATCTTGCCCACAAAGGCTCAGGTAGTATTAGCAAAGAGGGGGCAGAAAGATCGTAGGAACCTCAGGGTGGGTGGAAATAGCCTGAGACACCATGTCTCCCCAACCCTGCACAGACTGACTGAGGCCTCCTGGTCCCCACAGTGAACACCAACAACCCACCAAAGACCCTTCGTGGAATTGGGGTGGGGAAGAAGGGGGGTCTATGTGTGCAACCCTTTTATTAAAAAAAATCAACATTTAAAAAAATTTTAAAATTATTTATTTATTTGAGAGTGACACAGAGAGAGAGAGAGAGAGAGAGAGAGAGAGAGAGAGAGAGGCAGATAGAGATAGATAGAGAATGGGTGCGCCAGGGCCTCCAGCCACTGTGAACGAACTCCAGACGCGTGCGCCCTGTTGTGCATCTGGCTAATGTGGGTCCTGGGGAGTTGAACCTTGAACCAGGGTCCTTAGACTTCACAGGCAAGTGCTTATCCACTAAGCCATCTCTCCAGCCCATAATTTTTTTTTTTTAAAATTTGAGAGAGAGGGAGAGAGAGAGAATTGGCAAACCAGGGCCTCTATTCAGTGCAAATGAACCCTAGACACATGTACCACAATGTGCATCTGGTTTTACGTGGGTACTAGGGAATCAGACTTTGATCCTTAGGCTTCACAGGCAAGCACCTTAATTGCTGAGCCATCTCTTCAGCCCCAAAATCAATAAATTAAAAGAATCCAGGGGCTGGGGAGATGGCTCAGCAATTAAAGTGCTTGCCTGTGAAGCCTAAGCACCCAGGTTTGATTCCCCAGAACCCATGTAAGCCAGAAGCACATGGTGACACATGTCTCTGGAGTTTGTTTGTAGTGGCTAGATACCCTGGACCATCCATTCTTTCTCTCTCTCTTTCTGTCTTTTTTTCTCTAATAAATAAATAAAAATAAAATAGTAAAATTCTGAGTCATCGCAAGGTCACTGCCATCTGAAAAGAGAAGGTTCTCTGCCAAAAGTGAGAGTAGCATTAATATATGGGTATGAACATTAAGAGACAAATGTACTTTGATGTTAGGGTTTCTCAGTTCTGTAAGAAGTGACTGGCGGGCAGGTGCCTCTTCCTTTGGAGGGTGCTGTGTTGCTCACAGCAGGGCTCTGCAGCCTCCCCGACCTCCCGCCACCAGAAGCCAGAAGCCCAGATGTGACACCAAAAATGTATCTAGATGTTGACAAATGTTCCTTACAGTTGAGCGTGTTGAGAAGACCAAAATTACCCCTAGCAAGAACCACAGTAGTCTGCGGAAAGCCAGATGGACAAAGTGGTGCAGGTCTGAGTTCATGTGCAGCAACAAGAGGCCCTGGACAAACCCTCTCTCTTTCTCTCTTAAATGAATAAATAAGTAAATTTTTTAATGTAAAAAAATTCTAGAATGGTTTGAAAAATTATTTATTTATTTATTATTTATAAAAGAAAGAAAGAGGTAGAGAGAGGAAGAGAATGGGCACACCAGGGTCTTCAACCACTGCAAAGGAACTCCAGATGCATACACCACCTTGTGCATCTGGCTTACATGGGTCCTGGGGAATTGGACCTGGGCTCTTTGGCTTTGCAAGCAAGTGCCTTAACCACTAAACAATCTCTCCAGCCCTGGTTTGCAAAATTATTGAGATAACTATTATTAAAAAAAACGTATTTATGGAAGAAGCCAATAAAAAAATCTCATTTTATATGCATCATAAGGAAAACAGAAACCTGATCTACTGTTTCAATAAAATGTCCACTTATAAACTTTTATGTTTATTTTGAAGTAGGTTGTCTATAAGCTCTGTCATTATAGGGAAAATACATAAAATCCTTCTTGGTCTAAACTTGTATTTAATAAAATATTTTTCATTTATATGGGAGAGAGAGAGGAGAGAGAGTGTGTATGGGTTGAGTGTGGGCACACCAGGGCCTCCTGCCACTACAAACGACCTCCAGAAACATGTGCCACTTTATGCATCTGGCTTTATGTAGGTACTGGAGAATCAAACCCAGGATGTCAAATTTTGCAAGCAAGTACCTTCAACCGTTTTGCCATCTCTCCAGCCCCTTAAACATGTTTTCTTAATCATTTTTGTGGATTATTTTTTTTGGTGGGGGGTTGACGTAGGGTCTCACTCTAGCCCAGGCTGACCTGAAATTCACTATGGAGTCTTAGGGTGGTCTCGAACTCACAGTGATCCTCCTACCTCTGCCTTCTTAGTGCTGGGCTTAAAGGCATGCGCCACCACACCTGGCTTCATTTTTGTGGATTTTTGAGATAGAGTCTCATGTATCTAAGGTTGTTTGTGAACTCACTATGCAGCCAAAACTAGTTGAACTCCTGATTCTCCTGCCTCCATCTACCCAGTGCTGGGGTCATAGATGGGCTCCAGCCTGCCTGGCTGTGTCTACACTTGTATAAGGCATTTCTCAGCATTTTCTTCTTTTGCGTCTGACATACTCTTTCAGACTGACTGAAGGAACTGTGCGCAAGCTTGGTTACATAACACTTTCTTAAGAGGAAGCAGGGCCAGGGGAGATCTTCACGTGGGGAGCAATCGGAACGATTTCTGCTGTTAACTGGTCTTTCCTCTTCTTGAAGGAAGAACTTGGATATGGTAGATGTGCGTTAAAAAAATAGTCTAGGGTTAAGAATATTAGAGACCCAACTTTACACTTTTAGGACTAGCAAACATTGTGCTGAATAAATAATGAAGAATCTTTGAATTAGAATATCTGTTTAGATCACAGGAGAAAAAAGTGTGACCCAAAAGCAGTCTCCAAAATATCATAACTTGCTACTGTTGCAGACAAGTTTGCATTGCTGGCAGAAATCTCCTGACCAAGAGCAGCTTTTGAGAAGAAATGATTTATTTTGGCTTACAGACTCGCGGGAAAGCTCCACAATGGCAGGAAAAATGACGATATGAGCAGAGGGTGGATATCACCTCCTGGCTAACATATGGTAGATCACAGCCATAGGACAGTGTGCCAGACACTGGCATGGGGACACTGGCTATAACACCCACAAGCTAACCCCCAACAATACACTCCCTCTAGAAGGCATTAATCCTCAAATCTCTATCAGCTGGGAACCCATCATTCAGAACATATAAGTTTATGGGGGAACACCTGAATCAAACCACCACACTTACTGTGTGCCAGGCTGACCTTGAACTCGTGGTGATCCTCTTACCTCAGCCTCCCGAGTGCTGGGATTAAAAGCATGTACTACTAGCATGCCAGGCACATGTGACTTTTTCTTGTTCCTGCCCACCACTCAGAGCCTCCCCAGCCTCCAGGAGCAGCATGGAGAATCGTAGATGGCCACTTTGGCAGAGACTATTTTAAAAGAGTGGCAGAAAGTTTACTTAGATGTTGTATTTCCTTTTTCTACTTGTCAAATGCTCTGTAACTCATTTTCCAAGTTATTATTGGCAAATACCTACAGTTTAAATGACTTACTGGTCTTAATTTAAAGCACAACATTCTATTGCACACTAGGCTATAACCTCCGATAGCTCTGTTTCTCTTCATTTTTTAAAATATGTTTTAATTTTTATTTATTTATTTGAGAGTGACAGAGAAAGGAGTCGGGGGGAGGGAGAGAGAGAGAGGGCGCGCCAGGGCCTCCAGCCACTGCAGGTGAACTCCAAACGCGTGCGCCCCCTTGTGCATCTGGCTATCGTGGGTCCTGGGGAACCGAGCCTCAAACTGGGGTCCTTAGGCTTCACAGGCCAGCGCTTAACCGCTAAGCCATCTCTCCAGGCCCTCTTCATTTCTTTTTTTAATTAAGATAATGTCTTGCTATGTGGATCAGCTGGCCTTGAACTTGCAACCCTTCTGCCTCATTTTCCTGAGTGCTGAGATTACAGGCATGTGCCACCACACCCAGTGGCCTCTCTTAAATCAGAGGATTACCACCCATGGGCCAGGATCTCCTACATTTTTTGAGATCTTTCATGCATGGGAACTAGAGTGTGTGTGTGTGTGTGTGTGTGTGTGTGTGTGTGACATAAAAGTTAAAAGAGGGTTAGTTACCTGGGGGAGGAAGAGGACCAAGGAAAAGGAACAAGATACAGTAGTGGGGTGAATCTGAGCAAGATACCACAGTGTGGATGCAGGACTCTGGGTTCAGAAAGGGGTGAAGTTCCATAAAGATGCAGGAGGTTCCTGGCCCATGGAACCCCAACTTTTGGGTCCTTATCTGAATTAGCAAAGATTTTTAAAAAATGGACTCCAAAAAAGGATAAATTATGAATTACGAGGTTTGTTTTAGACAGTTAGGATACAAGGGGAGGGCTACGTGAAAGACTCAAGCCACAAAGGAACTCTCTCCCCTGCCCAGCTGCAAAGGGGAAGGAGAGAATGAGAGCCCCCCTCCACAGAGAAGCCTGAGGTGGCACACGTCTCTAATCCCAGCAGAGGTAGGAGGATCGCCGTGAGTTCAAGGCCACCCTGAGACTACGTAGTGAATTCCAGGTCAGCCTGGGCTAGAGCGAGGCTCTCCCTCAAAAAACCAGAAAGAAAAACAGAAAAAGAAAAGGAAATAGGATAGTGACGGACTCAGGTCTTAAAGAAAGATCACACATGTAGGAAAACAGAAAAGCCTCCAGAGAGAAAGTACACGTAGGAGAAGCGAGCAGGCAGGAAAGTGCTCTGGGAAATAGGGAGTTGCCCCGTTTTGTGTTCAGGCAGAACGGCAGGATGGAGGGGGCCGAGAAGAAGAGCAGAGAGTTACAAATGTGGTTCGGCTCCTTTATCTTAACCAAAGAGGCAGTTAGGGTGGATGTCACCACCAAACTCCTACCTCTGCCTCCCCAGTGGTGGGATTGAAGGCGTGCACCACCATGCCCGGCCCATTGGATATGTTTTATAATCATGGAAGTTGTTAAAAAAAATTTTGAAAGTAAAAAAAGTAAAGCTGATAATTTTTACTGTGAAACAAACAAACAAACAAACAACAAATTGTGTGTGAGAGCCAAAGGAAGTGTAGGACTCCTTACAAAGTGCTCCTCCAGACACAAAGTGGCTTGGATATCCATGACCTCACAGTGCCTGACACTACCTACACAAGACCATCATAATAGGAAGAAAAGATCATGACATCAAAATAAAAGAGAGACTGATTGAGAGGGGGAGGGGATATGATGGAGAGTGGAGTTTCAAAGGGAAAAGTGGGGGGAGGGAGGGCATTACCATGGGCTATTGTTTACAATCATGGAAGTTGTTAATAAAAAAAAAATGTGTGTTTGTGTGTGTGTGTGTGTGTGTGTGTGTGTGTGTTGGGAGGGCAGGGATCTTAGATTTAAAATACTGGTTAAGAAACAAGGATAAATGGAACCAGGCACGCTGGTTCACACCAGTAATCTCAGTGCTTAGGAGGATCAGTAGTTTGGTGTCACCCTTGGCTCCATAGCAAGTTGAAGCCAGCCTCAAATTCTAACCAAATTATCAATTCCATAGTTATTCTGATACAATCTTAGCCGAAGATGTTAGTGCCTAGTCATATGGAAGTAAACATATTCTTATTTCCAGACTATATATTTAAACATTATTAAAAATATTTTATTTACTTTTTGGAGAGAGAGAGAGGCAGATAGAGAGAGAATGGGAGTGCCAGCAAACAAACTCCAGATGTATGCACCACCTTGTGCATTAGGTTTATGTGGTTACTGGTCCTTAGGTTTCCCATGCAAGTGCCTTAAACAGCCCCCAGACTCTCTCTCTCTCTCTCTCTCTCTCTCTCTCTCTCTCTCTCTATCTGCCTCTTTCTCTCTCTGTCACTCTCAAGTAGATAAATAAAAAAATGAACAAAAAAAATTAAAAAAAAATGGGGCTGTTGAAGCATGAAGAAGGGTGGTAAGAGAGAATTATGATCAGGATGCCCTGGGTGTATGTATGGAGGCTTTAAAAAAATGTTAAAAAATATTTTTTTGGTGGGGGGAGGGATTGAGATAGATCTCACTCTAGTCCAGGCTGACCTGGAATTCACTACTTAGTCTCAGGGTGGCATCAAACTCACAGTGATCCTCCTACCTCTGCCTCTCAAGTGCTGTGATTAAAGGCATGAGCCACCACACCAGCTAGTTTTGTTTTTAATGTGTTCTTTAAAATGTGGCTATTGGAGCATGTCTGATGAGCAGGTAACTCCCTGAGTGAGCGGTTTGGAACTTTCCTGCCATTTTAGCCTACTCTACCTACTTGTTCTGGAGAAGATTGTCACTACCACTTGTGTCCACACATGCTCCTCACTTTTTTCTTGCACAAGTTACTTTTATCATTGCTCTGACCAAATGCCTGACAAGGGGCAACGTAAGAGGAGGAAGGGGGAACTGAGCATGGTGGCGCACGCCTTTAATCCTAGCACTCAGGAGGCCAAGGCAGGAGGATCGCTGTGGGTTCAAAGCCACCCTGAGACTACGTAGTGAATTCCAGATCAGCCTGGGCTAGAGTGAAACCCTACCTCAATTTTAAAAAAAAAAAAAAAAAAAAGGAGGAGGAAGGGTTTATTTTGGGTTATAGTTTGAGGGGTACAGCCCGTCACGGTAGGAAAGGCATGGGGGCAGGAGGGGGAGGTTGCTGAACACACTGCATGCCCAGCCACGAAGCAGAAAGCAAGAAGAAGTGGTGCGGTCGGGCCCGCTTCCTCCAGGAGGGCTGACCTCCCACCGCTTCCACAACCTTCCGAACCGCATCATCCGCTGGGGACAGAGCGTTCAAAGACATGAGCCTATGGGGGACAGTTCACGGTCAAAGCATGAGGTTCTCTGCTAGTCTCCCTCATGGCCGCCACGCCCAGTGCAAGAAAACAGGCTGTCTTCCTTCTGCTACACTTTGAAGGAAAGGAAATTTTTTCCAGTTGCCTCATGACTCACTGGCCAGAACTGCTTTGTATGCTTCTCATTAGGCAGTTACTGGCAATGAAAGAGGGTTTCTTATGGTCATCTTGTTAACTAGGATTCACCCTTGAGTCACCTGAGGGCTGGTAAATGCCCTGACTAAAACAGGGAAGTCTGTCAGCAAGACAGCGATCTACAAGAAAGGATGCGGAACTGAGTTACCCAGACCTTCTGCTCTCTCATAGGATGGTTAGGAAAACAGATGTGGTGCTGGAGAGATGGCTCAGAGATTAAGGCACGTGCCTACGAAGCCTAACAACCTGGGTTTGATTTCCCAGTACCCATGTAAAGCCAGACTCACGAAGTGGTGCGTGCATCTGGAGTACTTGTGCAGAGCTAGAGGCTCTGGTATGCCTATTTTCTCTCTCTCTCTCTGCTCACTAACAAATAATTTTTTCTTTTTAAATTTTGAGCCAGGTGTGGTGGCACACGCCTTTAATCCCAGCACTTGGAAGGCAGAGGTAGGAGGATCGCCTTGAGTTCAAGGCCACCCTGAGACTACGTAGTGAATTCCAGGTCAGCCTAAGCTAGAGTGAAACCCTACCTCAAAAAAACAAACAAACAAAAAACAGTCTTTATCTTTTTATTTATTTATTTCTTAGAGACAGAGGGAGAGAGAGAGAGAATGGGTACACCAGGGCCTCTATCCACTGCAAACAGACTCCAGACACGTGAGCCACCTTTTGCATCTGGCTAATGTGGGACCTGGAGAATCGGACCTGGGTCCTCAGGCTTCACAGGCAAGTGCTTTAACCACTAAGCCATCTCTCCAGCCCATAAGAGTTTTTTAAAAAGAAACTCATGTGGTGTTGCTGCTTTGAAATAATCCGCAATAAAATAATGATGAGAATGCCCTTGCTGTGTATACATTGTATTTCCTCTGTATGTGCTACGGTTCATGTACAGCAATCCTTACAAAAGCTGAGGAGGTGTGCATGTTATTTCTACTTCCGTTTTATAGATGTGGAAACTGGGGACAGTTAAATAATGAATTCTCAAAGGTTTCATACTTTGTAAGTGGTTAAGTTGATATTAGAACCTTGGCAGTCTACCTCTGGAAGGAACACACTTAAGGCAAAATCTAGTCATACCATTCATATTCTTTTTTTTTTGGTTTTTCGAGTTAGGGTCTCACTCTATCCCAGGCTGACCTGCAATTCACTATGGAGTCTCAGGGTGGCCTTGAACTCGTGGCGATCCTCCTACCTCTGCCTCCCGAGTGCTGGGATTAAAGGCGTGCTCCACCACGCCCGGCCATTCATGTTCTTAACTGCACCATTCATTTCGTTATATGAATGTGTGGCCTCAAAAATTCAGATGCTGAAAGCTAACAGCAGTATGCTGATATTTAAGATGTGATTGGGTTATGAGGACCCCCTAGAAAAGAGGGAGGCCTCCCACACTGTTTGGCTTACTTGTCTTCTATGTTCCACAATGGTGAGGGCCCAGCAGGACGTGGTTTTGTTTTCAGCAACAGAATTTAAAGTGGATGTGTCAGGCCTCTGGAGGGGATGGGCTGCAATTAGCCGTCTTGTTTAAAGCAAAGAACAGCTTTCAGCATACAGCCACGCCTGCTAGTCTCTTTATCTTGGACTCCTCAAATTCCACTGGCATGGGAAGATATATGTCTATTTATTTATTTTTTTCTGAGGTAGGGTCTCACTCTATTCCAGGCTGACCTGGAATTCACTATGAAGTCTCAGGGTGGCCTCGAACTCATGGCGATCCTCCTATCTCTGCCTCCCGAGTGCTGGAATTAAAGGCGTGCGCCACCATGCCTGGCTATTTCTATTCTTTTAAAGAAATATTTATTTTTATATATTAATGTGAAAGGGGGGTGGGCATGCCAGGGCCTCCAGCTACTGCAAACAAACTCCAGATGCATGCATCACCTTGTGTATTTAGCTTACGTGGGTCCTGGGGAGTTGAACCTAGGTTGTTTGGCTTTGTAGGCAAGAATTTTAACTACTAAGCCATTTCTCCAGCCTGAAAATATATTTTTCAAAAAATGTAATATATTAGAGCTGGGCGTGGTGGCACACGCCTTTAATCCCAGCACTCAGGAGGCAGAGGTAGGAGGATTGCCATGAGTTTGAGGCCACCCTGAGACTACAGAATGAATTCCAGGTCAGCCTGAACTAGAGTGGGATTCTACCTTGAAAAAAACAACAAAAAAAAGTAGAGAATAAAAGTTTTACAAAAATTTATTAAAAAAATTTATTAAAACCATGGGCCATGAGCTATTAGTGGACAGTGAAATCTATTTAATGGCTTAGGGCCAGCATTGAAAGACTAAAACATGACAAGACAGGATGCAATAGTCAGATACAGTTAAGCAACGTCAAATCGATGTTGTCGTATAGTCTGTTTGTTTTACATGTGCGCATTTGTGTGTGTGTTCTGGGTTGTTGAATAAAATGTAGTCATGGGTAAAAAAGCTTGACCCGCCTATATTAAATTTCATTGCTGAAAACATGAGCCAACAGTATCATGCCTGTCAGCTCGTTTTAAAAATTATTTATTTGGGGCTGGAGGGATGGCTTAGCGGTTAAGGCATTTGCCTGCAAAGCAAAGGACCCGGGTTTGATTCCCTAGGACCCACGTTAGCCAGATGCACAAGAGGGCGCACGCGTCTGGAGTTCATTTGCAGTGGCTGGAGGCCCTGGCGTGCCCATTCTCTCTCTCTATCTCTGTCAAATAAATAAATAAATAAAAATTCAAAATGTAAAAAGATATTTATTTATTGGCAAGCAGAGAGAAAAAGAGAAAGAGAATATGAACGAACGAGAATGGGCACTCCGGAGCCTACTGCCTCTGCAGATGAACGCCAGACACATGCTCCAGCTTGTGCACCAGCCTCAAAGGGGGTACTGGGATATCAAACCCAGGCTTTGCAAGTAAGCGCCTTAACCAGTGAGCCATCTCTCTACCTGCTGTGAGCTCTTTAGAAAGGCAGGGCTGAAGCTCCAACCCAAACTCACTCGCACCAGTATCTGCGCCTTAACAATTTCCTCAGGTCGCTCTTCTTTGCACACTCAAGGCAGGCAGAGGAGCACTGGCCATGGTCTGCTTAGTTAACCCGCGTCCCGCACAGGGTCTGCTGAGGGGCAGGGGAGGAAGGTGGAGAAGGAATGCTTTCAGGTACAAAGTGATCACTTGGGGTGATGTGTCTGATAATCAGGGTCCCTTAATAAGGCGATTTCTCTAGAGAAAAACTTAGAACATGACGTCTTTTTTCTTTCCTTCTTTTTGGTACGTGTGTGTGTGTGTGTGTGTGTGTGAGTCCTATGCACATGTATGTGTGCAGTTGTGTGTGCACTGTGTGCACACATGTAAAAGCCAGTAAGAGAGAGAGAGAGAATGGGCGTGCACCACCTTGTGCATCTGGCTTACGTGGGTCCTGAGGAATCAAACCCAGGTCCTTTGGCTTTACAAGCAAGTACCTTAACCACTAAGCCACCTCTCCAGCCACTTTCCTTCTTTTTGATCTAAACAATTATGTTTTTCTGATTAACATCTCTCTCTCACACACACAGACACACACACCCACCCACAGCTTCTCTTGATAATAACTGACAAAATCTGGCACCATGAGTTGGTATTTGTTGAGGACACCGATCTCGACAGAGTTGCTTGGCCTGTGTGCACTTGGGCACAGCCCAGGGCCTTTGCACTCTCCACTGCTCGCCGCCCTTTAGTCGAAGGCAGAACCCAGCCGTCCAGCCGCTGCTGGGCACGGTGAGCTCTGGCCTCCCTCGTCCTGGTTTTAGGCACTCACTTCTCACGGACGTGTGTGCTGTGCGTGGAATCCAGGGCCTCACACATGCTGATCACACCCTCTGACACTGAGCTGCGTCTTTCCTTGTAGATCTTTTCTTTTCCTCCTTTTAGATCTTAAATCAGCATTCATTAGATCCTCCTTAGATTTTCCCACTCAAAAATGAATTATTTTTTTTAAATTACACATCTAACCTCTGAATTAGCAATAGTTTAGCTAAAGTGTATCATTCCACTATACCAAACTACCTCAGGGACACCTGCCACCTGCAACTGGCTTCTTGCTAGCTCCCCTTATAGTCCAAAGGTCTTTTTCGCTGGTTCTCTGTTATTCCTTAACTACTCCTACTGGAGTTCTGGTTCTCCTTTGTGTATTCCCTTGCAGGGCCTCTTCAAATGTGCGTTCATTCTGTCCCATTGACTCAAATCTATCAGAGACTTTAGTTTGTTGCTCAGAAAGAACAAATTAATGTAATTTCAACTTAACGTCCTTGAGAGTCAAGTGCCTCAGGCTGTAAAAGATGGGTCAGCAGAGGCCCCTTCCAGTATAAGCAAATGCAGAGAGCACATGCGCACAGATGCCTCTGCGAGGCATTTGGGTCAGTTTTGGATCAGGTCGAGATGCAAAGAATGAGAGGGCCAAATTTTCTCTTATGAATAACAATTTCCTCCTTGAGGAAGGCTTAGTCTTCTGTAAGAAGGATGTTTCTTACTGCACGTAATTGAAAGCCAGACCCACCCTGGCTTAGTCAAGAGAGGAAATTTACCAGCTCACATTGCTGAAAGTGCAAGTGCAAAGGGAGGTCAGGTTTCAGGTGCAATCAGGTCAACACTCGGCTCTAATGACCTTTTGCGCTTCTTTTGCTCTGCCCTGGCCCAGGCCTTAGTCCCTTTTCTATGGCTATAACTGAATAGCTACATCTGAGTAACTTGTAAAGAATAGATATGTCATTAGCTAACGGTTCCAAGGACTGGAAAGTTCAGGACTATGGTTCTGGTATCTTCTCACCATTTGGTGAGGACCTTTCCTGCTGCATCAGACAGAGAATGCCTGCCAAAGAGAGCTTTCTCGTGCAGCAGGGTCACCCTCTCTACAGATCATTCATAAGGGCAGAGTCCTAGGACACAGTCTTCTCCCACATTTGTCCCATCTACAAATAGCAATGGCACACAAATCTGGGGATGACATTCCCAACATGTGAAAGTCAGAGAACACATTCAAATCAAAGCTGTCTACCTAAGTTTGATCTTGTCTGTCTTCGCAGCAAACAGCAATTGATGTGGTTCCTTAGACAATAACTTTCAGAGAAAGAACATCTGGTTAGCTTCCCCAAACACACACACACACACACACATATAAACACACACACACACACTCTCTCTCCTTAAAAGTAAAGGATTAGAACTCATCAAAGCACTGAGAATAAGTGACTGGAGAGTCCCCCAACACACACACACACACACACACTATTTCTCTCTCTCCTTGAAAGTGAAAAATTAGAACTCATCAAAGCACTGAGAATAAGTGACTGGAGACTTTAGCACCAATGGGACATCCATATGGTGCTTGGAGAACATTGCAGAAGGGGGAGGGCAGAATGGAAAAGCCAGAGGATGGGGAGAAGCACTGTGGAAAGCTGCCTTTGGGACATGATGTGGTCATTGCATTCATGACCTCGTAGTGACCGTTATCTGCACGAGACCTGTTCAATATCGGGTCCACCGCCATCCTATCACGGACGGTGGAGGAGGGAGTGAGACCATCCCTCCCTGAAGACCACTGGCAGTTAGCGGTTGTGGGGGGAGCAGGGGACATGTTCTTCAGTGCGGTGCCCCCTGGCAGGTCGCACCTTCTGCAGTCAGTAACTCCTCGCCCGTGCTCATGTAAGCAAGTCTAACTCAACTCAGCAGGTCACACAAACCCCTAAGAAAAAAAAAGCCATCAAATTAGAACAGGGACTAGTGGGTCACTTCTCTCCAGAGTTTATGGTCTTACTGAGGAGGCAACACCAAGATATGACAAGCTAGAACAAACACTTAGGGAGTTCAATCAATGGCGAGGATCAACGTAGGGCTGGCGTGGTCCCCACAGCTTTGCGGAGGAGCTGTCACTTAGGTTGGGAATTTGGGTGTGGGCTGAAGAGTATGGGGCACATGACGAGAGTAACTCTTCACCAAGCAGGCAGCAAAGGGAGTGGGAGGAAGTGGCCAGGCGCTGGAGCTGCAGCAAAAGCAGCTGACGGGAGCGACGGGAGAAAAGTTGATTGATTGATTGATTTTTTAAATTTGGCTTACAGTCTAAAAGGGAAGGCTCATAATGGCAGGGGACGGTGTGGCATGAGCAGAAGCTGGACATCCCTTCTGCCACAACAGGTGGGACAGTGAAGCAAGAGAGTGAGCAGAAGGGGAGTTGACTGAAATACCCACTCCCAGCAGCACTCCTTCCCCAGCCAGGCTCCCCCTCCCGACTTGTCAACATCTGGAAAGCAAGCATTCAGAGGACACGAGCTCACGGGGAACACGGAAATCAAACCACCACAGTAGTGGTCTCACAGGGAAGCCTGGGAGAGCACCATCAACAGGTCCATAGAGCAGACGGGAGAGGAAAATGGTCCTCTTTAACAGGACAGACGCTCTGCCGGGAAGGAAGAGAGTCGGTGGGGTGGGGTTAGGCACATAAGAAAGATGGATAGCTCTCTTCAGAAATGTCTGTTTTGAAAAACCCAAGAATTTAGCAGGCAAATCATCTCCAATGACATTGAAAATAAGGGCAAGGAGGAGAAAAGGCTGGACTGGAGATAATGAGTACTGGGCTCATCATAGGTGTTATAGTTGCTTTGTGTTGCAGGACAAAAGCACCTGCCCCAAAGCAGCCACTGAGGAGAAAATTTTCATTCTGACTTACAGTCTCAGGAGGAAGCTTCATGACGGCAGCAGGCAGCATGGCATGAGCAGAAGCCAGCTCTCACCTCTGCCACAGCGGGTGGACACCACCAACTGGAGAGCGGGTGAGCCCTAGCAAGGGGGCTCCTGTTAGAACACCCTAAGCCCACTCCCAACAACACACCTTCTCCAGCAAGGCTCGCCCTCCCCACTTGCTGCCAGCTGGGGGACAAAGCAGTCTCAGAACGCCGTAGTTTCTGGAGGACATCTTTTTCAAACCAGCACCACAAGACTAACAATGGAAGCTGAGGGAACGAACGACCTTCCCGTGACAATCTGAAGAGAATGGCATGGAAGAAAAGTGCCTCACCCTACAAGATCTGTTGGTAGAAATGGCACGGTAGCGTAGGAATATTGAACCTGCAATAATGGACTTAGTTCTGCTTTCCTCAGGGTAGGTACTGCGTTAGTGCTATGTGAAATGAGTATGTGCTGGTCAGCCCCATTGCTGAGTGAACGTAAAGCATTTGACAACTAAAATGTGTGTTGTGTATCAGCATGTTTTGAAGTTAAACTAGCTTTCCTATTTGCATTTAATTGAACGTTTAATTACCCTTTGAAATAATGAACCGAGGTGGTTCCTCCCAATGAAGGGGTTAATTGGCTTGGTCTCAGCGGCATCAGCTGATGGTCAGACCATCCAGGTACATTCACAGAACCCTTCCCAGTGGGCCAGAAGCCTGTGACCTAGTTTTCTCCTTGGACTTGGGTCCTCTCCTGGGTCTGCCTTGGCCCCTTCTCCTGTTGGCAGGTCAGCTCTCACTGACCTTTATTTCCATACCAGCAGCTGCTGCTGGCAGTCTAACCTTAGCTACTTCTGTGAGGTAGTGGCAGTGGTCTGCCTTGTGAAGTCTTTTGCTCACTTTAACCCTGCTTAGGAGCTCAGGTCAGCTCCTAATAGAAACTACTCTTTGACATCTGCCACATGTTACTTTGACAGGAAATATTTAGCAGTCAGGTGTCTAGTTTTGGTGGGGAGCTATTGTCAGCAAACAAAATTTGGGTTGGGGAAGATGACAATGGGGTTAATGGCCTTTGCTTACTAAGCCTGACAGGCTAGAGTTCAATTCTCATGTGCCCAGGTAAAGCCATATGCACAAGGTGGCACAGGTGTCTGGAGTTTGTCCACAGTGGTAAGAGGACCTGGCATACCATATTCTGCCTCTGTCTCTTTCTCTCTCTTAAATAAATAAGAAAATGTCACTCTTTCCAAAAAATAATAATAATAATAATAAGAGGGCTGAAGAGATGGCTCAGAAGTTAAGGCGCTCATCTGCCATGTCTTATGACCCAGGTAAAACTCCCTAGTACCCCCGTAAAGCCAGATGCACCAAGTTGTGCAGGTATCTGGAGTTGGTTTGTGGCAGCTAGAGGGCCTAGTTCATCCGTATTCTCTCTCAGTCTCTCTCTATCCATTCCTCTCTCTCTTTTCCATTGTCTCTCTTTACTTGCAAATTAATAATTAATTAATTTTAAAAAGAAAAGAAAAACAAATTTTATAATGATACGGGGCTTTCTCAGGACAAAGCCCTGCATCAAAGCCAACACGAGGATTTCAAGTTCAGATGGTTCTAGATGGGAATGACTTTGAAATTCTTATTTACTTATTTATTTATTATGCACGTGCATGCACCAGCGTTGGTTGCCTCTGCAAATGAGTTCCAGATGCCTGGGCCACATTTTGTGTCTATCTTACACAGACAGCTTGGGAATTGAACTCAGGTAAGCAGGCTTTGTAAGCAAGTACCCTTAGTCACTGAGCAAGCTTTCCAGCCCCTGTATATGAAATCCTTTTAATTATACCAGTGTGGGATCTAAGAAAATTGTTTAAACTTTATTGAGCATGGTGTTAGGCGGGGGATGTGGCTTAGCAATAGAGTGCTCGCCTGGCGTGTATAAGGACCTGGGCTTGGTTGGACTAGGAGACAGCTCAGCAGTGTAAGGTGTGTGCTTACAAAGCACGGCAGCTTGGGCCCAATTTTCCAGTACTCAGGTAAAACCAAATGCTCGAAGTGGTGCAGGGATCTGGAGTTTTCAGTGAGAAGAGGCCTTGGCATACCCATGCTTTCTCTTTCTCTTTTTCTTTCTCTTTCTCTTTCTCTTTCTCTTTCTCTTTCTCTTTCTCTTTCTCTTTCTCTTTCTCTTTCTCTTTCTCTCTTTCTCTTTCCTTTCTTTCTTTCTTTCTTTCTTTCTTTCTTTCTTTCCTTCTCTCTCTCTCTCTCTCTCTCTCAGCTCACAAATGAATATTACAAATATCTTTTGCAGGGCTGGGTACAAAAAAGGAGGAAGTTGAATAGGTTTCTCCAACAAAAAATTGCTCTAGCCAGGCGTGGTGATGCATGCCTTTAATCTCTGCACTTGGGAGGCAGAGGTAGGAGGATTACTGTGAGTTTGAAGTAAGCCTGAGACTATATAGTGAATTGCAGGCCAGCTTGGGCTAGAGCAAGACCCTACCTAGAAAAAAACAAAAAAAGCGGGGGCGGGGGGGAGCTGGAGAGATGGCTTAGCAGTTAAGGTGCTTGCCTGCAAAGCCTAAGGACCCAGGTTCAATTCTCCAGGTCCCATATAAGCCAGATGCATAATGCATGCATCTGGCGTTTATTTGCAGTGGCTGAAGGCCCTGGCATGCCCTCTCTCTCTCTCTCTCTGTGTCTCTAATAAATAAGAGTAAGTCTTAAAAATTATCGAATACTAATCTTTGAACATTCTCATAAGAATTAATATGGTAATGCATATAAAGAAGTCCTGCATGCTGTAACACAGTGTGACAGAATGACCTTATATGACAGGCCCAAAGATGTAAGTATGTGTCACTTCTTCACTTCCCAAACCACTCCGCGTGGATTTAGAACTAAGGAGACTAAGGAAGACAGACACACAGTCTTTTCCTTAATTTAGGAATACACAGACTCCAGATTGCTACCTGAATTGAGCTTTTTCATTTCTACCATGTTATTTTGTAAGCTAGTTCTTCAGTGTACCAAGGAATAGTTCCTTGGAGAACTAAATGTGTTAATAGATTTTCCTTAAATTGGATCAGTTTTCTTCTTATTATTGAATCAAGAAAACTGTCAGAGAGGCATAGAATAGTGCAGCTAATACCTCAAGGAAACAAAAGCCTATTATGATACATGCCATTAGATCTGAGCCAAGGGCATTTTGGAAAGAAATCTCACTCTGAAATAGAGGGATCGGTAGTGGAGACTTTATGCCACATTTTCCTCTTGGTGTTTCTACTTTGTATCTTAGTAGCTATGTCCCCCATGAAAGTACTCAGGCTCTTTTCCTCCTGAAAAACAAATCTAATTTTAGCTCTAGATTGGAGAGATTATCCTGGAAGAAAACATTATGAAGGACAGGAGATAAGTGTTCAACTTTTTTTTTTTTTTGAAGGAACTTTTCAGTGTTCCTTAACGTCTTCCTCCATGTTTTCATCCCCTTTTGCATGGAAGTCTGAGAAACAATGTCTTTACCACGAATAAGCAGACCAGTGGCTGTAGCTGCTCCTGAGGTCAGACCAGCCAACCCTTCAGAAACTTCACACCCTTCTAACTCCTTTCCTAATCCTAGGCTGTATAAAACCAAATGTATTCCTTATTTGCAAGTCATGCCCTGGGAATTTGCAAATATGTATTTATTTATACACATAATTTTTTATATGTAATAGCACATAACAATTCCAAATATTTATGGGGTACAGTATATGTTTCAATGTATGTATATAATGTGTAATGTCAGAGTAGGGTAATTGTTCTATCTGTCACCTTAATCACATCATTTCTTTGTGTTGGGAACATTAAAAATCATTTCTACAGTAATTTGAATTAATTGTTGCCAACCTTAGTTCTGAAGTCACTAGAGATTAAAGTATTTGCCTGCGAAGCCTAAGGACCCTGGTTCGGTTCCCCAGGACCACATAAGCCAGATGCACAAGGGGGTGCATGCATCTGGAGTTCGTTTGCAGTGGCTGGAGGCCCTGGTACACCCATTCTCTCTTTTTCTCTGCCTTTTCCTTTCTCTCTCAAATAAATAAATAAATAAAATACTAAAAAATAAAAATAAAAAAAAGTAGTCACAGAGCTGAGGAGATGGCTTGGCAGTTAAGGCACGTGCCTACAAAGCCTAACCAACCCCAGTTTGATTTCCCAGTACCCACATAAAGTCAGATGCATAAAGTGGGACATGCATCTTGAGTTTGTTTGCAGTGGCTAGACAACCCTGGTGCACCCATTCTTTCTCTCTCCTTACAAACAAATAAGCAAATAAAATATTTTATTTTATTTTTTGTTTTGGTTTTATTTATTTATTTGAGAGCAACAGACAGAGAAAGAGGCACGGAGAGAGAGAGAGAGAGAGACAGAGAGAATGGGTGCACCAGGGCCTCCAGCCACCACAAACAAACTCCAGACACTGTGCCCCCTTGTGCATCTGGCTAACATGGGTCCTGGGGAATTGAGCCTCAAACTGGGGTTCTTCAGCTTCACAAGCAAGCGCTTAACCCCTAAGTCATCTCTCCAGCCCATATAAAAAATTTTTTTTAATTTATTTATTTATTTGAGAGCAACAGACAGAGAGAGAAAGACAGACAGATGGAGAGAGAGAGAATGGGAGCGCCAGGGCTTCCAGCCTCTGCAAACGAAGTCCAGACGCGTGCGCCCCCTTGTGCATCTGGATAACGTGGGAACTGGAGAACCGAGCCTCGAACCGGGGTCCTTAGGCTTCACTGGCAAGCGCTTAACCTCTAAACCATCTCTCCAGCCCCCATATAAAATATTTTTTAAAAAATAATTAAATAAGAGTTCCAGAGTAAATGTTGACACTTTTGAGTTGTATCTTCAGTGCAAGGTCTATGCATTGGGGAAATAAGCATCATTTTGTAAGTTAAAAATTAAGATAGTAGCCGGGCATGGTGGCACATACCTTTATTCTCAGCCCTCAGGAGGCAGAGGTAGGAGGATTGCCATGAGTCTGGGGCCACCTTGAGACTACATAATGAATTCCAGATCAGCGTGGGCTAGAGTGAGACCCTACCTCGAAACAACAACAACAACAACAACAACAACAACAACAACAACAACAACATAGTTAGGAAAGTAGCCAGGTACAGTGGTGCACACAATTTCAGCACTCAGAGAGACAGAAGTAGGAGGATCACTGTGAGGTTGAGGACAGCTTGGGCTACAAAGTAAGTTCCCAGGTTCTATGTCAGTCTGGGCTAGAGTGAAACCCTGCTTCAAAAAAAAAAACAAAAAAGAAAGAAAGAAAGAAAGAGAGGGGGAGGGAGGGAGGGAGGGAGGAAGGAAGGAAGGAAAGAAGGAAGAGGGAGGGAGGGAGGGAGGAAGGAAGGAAGGAAATTATATTTTATCTTATTTATTTATTTTTTTATTTTGAGGTAGTTTCTTGTTCTAGCCCAGGCTGACCTGGAATTCACTATGTAATCTCAGGGTAGCCTTGAACTCATGGCAATCCTCCTACCTCCCAAATGCTGGGATTAAAGGCATGTGCCATCATGCACAGCTGAAGCTATTTACATGAATAACCCCAGAAGATGAATTTGACTCACAGTTTCAGAGGGTCTGTCCATGGATGCTTGTCCCAAAACATCATAATGGGGAGAGACAAGGGTATGATGCAATTAAGAACCTACCTTAGTGACATTCTTCCTTCCACTAGCTTCTATATCCTAAAGTTTCCAGGACACACCCCCTCACGGGACCCCCACTGGGACCATCAACCTTTTGGGGACGGGTCGTAATCAAGTTGTAACACTATTCCAGAGCAGTGCCATGGCTTTCTGCTTGCCATGCTGGCTTGACCCCAGTTGTCTAAGTTAGTATTTGAAGTTGGTGGAAAGCCCATTTCAGTTCCTTACATGTTTAACTTTATTCCCACGGTCAAGATGGTGATGCAGTCCACTTCCAAGCAGGCTTGCTTTTGGATTCCCAAACCGCAAATTGTCTTGGAGTTCAAGTTGATCTTCTGTGTTGGTCAGCTTTCTGCTACTGTGACAAAATACCTAAGAAAACAATGTATAAAAGGAAAGGCTAATTCTGGCTCACAGTTGGAGGGTCCTGGCTTTTTCATCCCATTGATTTTAGGTCGGTGTTGTGTCATCGTGGCCAAACAGGGGTGGGTGATGAAGGAGAGCTGTTGCTAGTCTAAGAAAGAGCAGAGAGAAAAGTCCCCAGGGACTTGTTTCCTTTGAACAGGTCTCGCTTCCTAAGTGGCTGTTACTTTCCCAAGAGCTCTTCAAATTCCACGTTCACCAGTGGATGAAATCATTGATAAGATCACAACACTTGGGGACACTTCTCAAAAGTCTTATGTCTCTGGGGCTGGGAAGATAGTTCAGTGGGTAAAAGGCTTGCTGTGCGATGGTTTGTTTACGTTGCCAGCATCCACATAAGGCTAGACTCCAGCCAGCCTGGTGCACAAGAGGCCCTGCCTCAAATGCCCTTGCTGAGGTGAAAGACAAGGATCAGAACCTTCATACGTGTGCGCTGTGGCATACACCTGCACACGTACACGTTCCCCACAGAAAAGGATCTGCTTCTCCACATCGCTGCACTGGGGACCAAGCCTTCAATATATGTTGCATATTCACTTATTGCATATCTTTTTTTGTTTTTTGGTAAAAGTATTTTAAATGGCACTGTTCAGGTCAGCATTTTCTTATCTCAACTTTCAGGGGGCTAGAGAAATGGCTCAGCAGTTAAGATGCTTGCTTACAAAGCCTAATGGCCTGAGTTTGATTTCCTAGTATCCACATAAAGCCAGATGCACAGAGTGGCACATGCATCTGGAGTTTGTTTGCAGTGGCAGGTGGCCCTGGCACATCCAATCCCAATCTCTCTCTCTGTCTGTCTCTCTCCTTGCAAATAAATAAAAAATAAACTTGTTTTTTCATGAATTGGCACATTTGTTTTCCTTGTATATTGATTTTGAAATAAAACAATATGAAGTGACAAACATTTCACCAGTCAGGGGTTTTAAGAAATGCAGCTTAACATATGAATTCCAAAGGTATAATAATCCACTAACTCAGAGATTACAAAATTCTACCTCAAAGTATTACCTGGGCATTTTTTGAAAAGGTAGATTTTATTTCAGTATCCTGTGAGCACATCTTCATATTGAGCTTTGAGGATGTTGTTGCTGATTTAAAATACCACTGGAAATAATGGGACTATGTTAGCGGAAGTTTCTCTAGTGGGAAACCCATTCTATATTGTATGAAGTAGGATCCTGGTATCAGCTAATCAGAGCCTCTCATAAACTGGGCATGGTGGTACACACCTGGTAAGGCAGGTAGATCGAGATTAAAGCTAGTCTCGGCTACATACCAAGACTGTTAAGAAAAAAAAAAAGTTTTTTGTCTTTGGACTGTAAAAGCTGATGTCATCTGTTCTAACATCAAAGCAACAAAAACCATTGTGAACAAAAAGATCAGTATGAAAAAGATAACTTTGAGATGCAATATAAGAGTTGTCTAATGTCTCCAGGGCATTGCCTGGATTGCTAGATCCACATGGGCTTAATATATATCATGCCTGGAATTTCAGGTAATACATTGTTTTACTGAACCTAATCTGAATTTCTCCCTCAAAATCAAGTCCTCACAAGTATACCAAGATTACTTGGTTAATATACAGAAAGAGCAAGATACCTCACTGACATTATTTAACGTAAGCTACATGCTGAAGTCTCAACATACTCTAATGCCAACTGACAGTGCTGTGAGTTTCCAGTCTCATTGGTGTGTAGAGCATTGTTTCTTTAAAAAATGCATAAGCTTACACGTCCGGTGGAGAGAATCTCAGATAATGACTTTCCCCTTTTACGGATGTGGAAGTGAACTTGCTGGGGCATTTCAACTCCTCAGCCTACAGAACCCAAAAGCTTCAACTCCATGTCTGTGGTTTCTCTCGCAACAGTCACTCTGATTCCTCAAAGTCTAAATTTGCCACTGGCTTGAGTGAAGAAGGCTGACAGCACCTTTATACAACGGTGACTATGTACAAAATGAATAAGGTCTTTTGTTAAGACACATGGTGTGTGGATATACATGTGGAAGAACCCCACTGCAAGGCATGCATACAACCTGGTAACCTATTACGTTTGCATGTGTAAATACCGAAAGAAAAAACTAAATGACTTCCAAAAGAATCTCAAAGGTTACCACTCCTAACAAAATAAAGACACACTTTTAAGAAACATTTAAAAATTGGTAAGTAGGGAGGTTGCCAATAAAACCTTTGAGACTATTTAAAATTTGGAAAACTTGGTTAGTGTTCTTCAATGTAACTGAAATTTACATCTTCTTGCAATGCTGGAAATAGGACACATTATAGTGGCAGGAATTTGGTATCCAAAAGCATACTTTATCTCATTAAATTTGGTCTGTACTTAAGACAAAAATTAATATGCATTTAGTAAGCTTATAAAACACTGCCCATAACTTCATGAATTAAGTGAAACAATTAGTTTTAACAATTCCTAAGTCTTCAGTAATGTTCTTTAGCACAAATTTAGAAACAATTCTTATTCAGTGTGGCTTAAGAGTTTAATTATAATGTTAAATAGTATTTGGATGTGTGTGGTTGGTTACTAATATAATCAAGATTCAAATAAATCTTCAAACAATTATACAAAAAGAAAAAAAAAAAACACTTTTATTTTCCACAAGGAAGAGCAATAGGAAAAATTAAGTCATTTCCCACATATTGTTTTCTTAAAACAGAGCCTACAAGGACATGTTCAGCACCAAATAAAAAAGAAAGAGAAATTACAAACAGCCATAGAAGATAATCTATAAAGCAAACATTTAATATTGCACTTTGTTTTGATAACATTTTGGATTTTACTTTTCCTAATTGAAAAATCAGGAATCTATCTTGAATACTAGAATACAACTGTGAACCTCACATCTTACGTCAGGAATTGACCAATATTAGAAAAACTTAATGCCTTTAAGTGATTAAAAGAAATACTTTAATGGGGAAAATAAAACTTTATCTCATAAAGTCTTAAGAATTTAAACTTTTATCACACTTTGTGACCCAATGCCAATTATTAGAATATTGGTCATTCTTGCTTAATATGTTGTGAAAGAACATGGTAATAAGTATTCCAATGCTCTGCATATCAACAATTGTTCCCTAGTCAGACATAAGAGAAAAGAAAAGGGATTTTCTGACAACCAACCCCCCCAAACAAAAATAAAAACCACCAAATGCCCTTTATGCCAAGTATTCCATTAGCTTCTTTTGAGGGGGACATTCACAAAATGATTTAACAATAATAAAAAATAATTCACCCCCATTTCCTTATTATCTAGTATTAGTTTGCTACGGGAGCCCAAACCCTCTAACTGAATCACTTAAAACGCGATTCATTTTTACACTGGGCTTTCTTCACCCTGTCAGCATTATTTCAAACATGAATTGTCTTCCATGTTTTCGTAAAGGCCACTTATGGAAAAGCCTATTTTGTATGAAGCTTTAAGACAGTATTTAACCAGGTTCAAGCACCAAGCCAGAGTTACTGTTATTTTCAGCCACTGTATTTACGGTGGGGTTAAGTGTAAATGGCAGGATAGATGTCACACCCATTTCACACGTATGTTGCAACATCATAGATGCTGATTTTAATGAAAAACAAGAGCTGGATTCCTCCTAAAAATCATCCGTACCCTTAGCACTTTGGAAAATGGAGTTTAAATGTTATCATGAATGCTGGTATATTTGTTATGATCCAACCATCAACTATCTTAAAAAAAATTAACTGTAACTTCCTGATGTGACAGCTTTTCAGTTTACTTATATAAACCTATATAAACTCAAAACTCACAAAAGAGTGATTTCCTAGGTTAGCAGTGATCCTTTAGACAATGTGAAAAAGTCATTTTTAAAAAGAGATCACACATCCACACACACCTATCCCAGCAAACATTCTAATATTTTTAACTGTGAAGTTACGGATTTTTTGGAATAAACTTGTGACTTTATACTCTCAAACTTGGAGCAGAATAGCAAATGTATAAATTATGTTCTCTAATCATAACCTCAGCATATATACATTCTTGCTCATTAAAGTACTTTGCCTCAGCAAAAATGATTTCCAACATATGTGTTTTGGAGGTAATTAAGTAGCTTTGTATAAAAATAAATGTACTTTCCCTTCCTTTCCCTAGTGACTGGAAAACTCCTATTACTTTTAAAATAAAAATAATTTTTAAGAGCAACAGCCCTTAACTCTTTGCTGGTGCCTGTCCTACCGTCTTTTACTCCATTCTTAGCTCTGCTAGTTTCTTCTTATATATAATGATAAAAGGGTATGCGGGTGGGTTATCATTTTTGTGTATGTCCCGTCTCCAAATTTCCCTCTCCAAAAAGCAACCAAATAAACAACAACAACAATAACAACAACAACAACAAAAAAACAACAGTGCAACAAAACACAAATAGCATTTCAACAGTTTGGCAAGTGATGCGTTCACCTGAGATTTAAGTGATTTTAGGCAGTCAGTAACAAAATGCTGCTTTGCTGTAATAGTAGAAAGGCAACAAATTCTCAAAAGAAACCAAGAAGGTATACAGTCTTGACAGAGTCTCTTATTAGCTTCCTCCTCTTGTTTCCCCCCACACACTGATCTGTTGCATATCTACTACAGTAGGCTGCAAAACATACAGCAAAAAGGATTGGCTTGAAGGCATTTGATGTTTGTAAATAAATCCACAATAGGATCCAAGCTGAAGAGGTGATACATGGTCAGCCTAGCACGACAATTCTGAGCATGTGCATACGCAGGTAAAGTCCAGGCTATATTAAATTAAAAAAAAAAAAAAAAAAAACTGTCAGTGCGTTTCTTTCATGTCAAAGTTCGTCAAAGCTTTCTTTCGTTGCTTGTTGTGCTGACCACAAACAAGTTTAAAAGAATATCAAGAGTCTGGCGTAAATGGAAAAAAAAAAAAAAAAAAAAAAAAAAGCTGTAGTGACATCGAACTGCACAATGTAAGCATTGAGCATGTGCAAATTTTCAAATCAATAGAAGGAAACCGTCCTTCTTCACAACGTGGTGTCTTGACACGCCTGACCGCAGGCTAAGACTGCTCTTAGTATGTGCCAGTTTGAAAGGAGAGAAGCTGAGATCTTCAAGCGCATTGGAGCAGTCCCAGAATGTTGCTGCAGGGTTCTCTAAAGCATGATCACTGCTTGTTTCATGTAATTGCCATTTTTCTGGGCAAAAGCAATTCCACTTCCTCTGAAAACGTGTCTCCAGGGTACTTCTCTGTTCTCAGCCGGAAGAGAGACAGTTCGGAACCAACATCAACTTGATTCAACCAAGAGTTTCTTCAACGAGAGGGGCAGGATGGTCTGTCTTCAGATGACTGATCAGGATTTGGATCAATCTGGAAAGAATGACATGAAATTTTTATTGTTATCTGATAAGGTGTAGAAAGAATGTAGCAGATGACTGCTTTTGAGTACTAGTCAAGAAATGTAACAAAAGGTAGTCAGAAAGAAATACACAGCTTGTTAGCGAATGCTTCCCCACTATCCTTTCATAGCTAAGGTGCTGTGTGGGGACGAAAGGGTGCTTTTAACTATAATGTGCTTGCTATGCAATCACTAGATTAAGAAAATGATTTATAAAGATATGTCCAAGTCGTTTATTTTCACAAGTTACTGGTGAAATCTTTTCAGTGAAAGGATGTTTTCTCTCAACATCTAGGAGTACTTGAAAAGCTCGGTTACACATTGGAGCACACCATCAAAGCACTGATCTCTTTTTGTAAAGCATCCTTTTTGTCCTTGTATAAAAATGTTAACTCATCTCTTCCCCAGGTTTTGGAAACAAAGAACTGGTATAAAATAATGCCACCTTCTACCTTTTGGCCTTTATCACAGCTGTCCTTCCCTTTCTAGATTATTCTACCTTTTGAGGACTATATTCAATTTTCAAAATTCAGTTTAATAGTCACCTTCTCAGAGGAGACTTACTGATTCCCAATGCCCAATATACTTCTCAATAAACAAGTAGTGTTTCCTAACACTGTTAATGTAGTATTTCCCTTCTAAGTTTATTTTTCTCAGTCTGTGAGTTTCTCCCAAACAAGCGCTAATATTACAGATGTGCTTAGTTGCCATCAATATAAAACACACAAAATGATACAGCAGCATAAAAACGTTGTTTAGGAAGTTATTCAGAAATATGCTATTTCCCTCTGACTAAGAATGTTAAGATATGCAGGAATTAAATTGGAAATGGATTATGGATAAGATAAATTCTAACTACTTAATGAGTGCTTGAAAAATGCCAGCTTTTTCTACTGCTGCTTGAATATAAAAACTTACTTAAGTCTTATTTTTGTGCCAGACTTTGTATATTTGACAACTCTCATCATAACTTTTAAACTGCTGTCCTACGTTATTTTATTACCATGATAATCAAGGGATATTAAAGTCTACACTGCTCTTTTGTAGGAGACACAGTACTTTTCATACTTCAGTCGGTGCTTACCTCTGAATAAAGAGGTGGAGGCAAGAACCGAAACTCTTGGATATATGCAAACAGTGGTCCTTGAAGTGCCCTCTCCAAGTCGTCACAAGCATTCACAGGGGCAAGATTATTCCGCCGTTGTTCCTCGGTTACCACTTCTGCATAGCTGGGTGGTGCTGAAGGAAAAAGATACACGCAATTCGAACAACATGTTCTTATGCATGTCAAAATACACAGAATAGTAGGTATTAAAAAGGAATGTCATGTAAAATCACAACTATTTGTTTGGTGATTAAAATAAGGGAGACATACATTGAAATTTAACATTAGGGGGATATCTACTCTCTAGGGAATGATAAAATTAATCTAAGGTCATTAAAATATCAAAAGCAAAAGATTATTCTTAATAATCATAAAAAATTAAGCTTAAATAGTATCCAATTACCTTCAGGTCTTTCAGGAAGGGACAAGCCAAGCCAGTTCATATTCATGCTACACTGACTGCTTACACTGGAGGTTCTGCTACCAAATGGATGCAGAGGAATGGTACCAATGACGAGTGGTAAATTAAGAAATAAATCCATAGCTCCAGGAATATCCACATATACCTGAACAGTAAAAAGATAGGCTTAGAATGCTAAACATGAGTTTCTTTTGAAAGACAACATTATGCCCCCAAAGCTTGAAGACAAAACCAAAACCTCTTAAATCAACACACATACCATTAGTGAATACTCCACACGGATGATACTACAATCAAGAATAGAGGGCGAGACGGGTGGGATTTTCAGCAACCTGCCATTCCACGTCTCTGTCTTCCCAGATGATAAGGACTCCCCTCGCAAGTTAGCCACAAGCTGTTTGACTTCCTTCATTTTCCCTTTGGCATAGAAGGCCTGTGTTTGGTAAATGGCTGCCTTTGGCACTACCATTCGGGAAGAGCAGTTTTCAATCTCAGCAAATATCTGAATTGATTCACCTGAAGAGGGAAAATTATATGTACTGTTAATAATACAATTTTTCTTTAAACAGTGTAGACTTCCAAAGCTAAGGTTCGAAATTTCAGCTAGCTACGTGGATGAAAAGGTATCTGAAGAATATATAAGTAACTTAAGTCATATCAATGGTGTGTCTGCTTCTAGTAGCCACATGAAAAAGGAGATTACATTCCAACTTCTGAAAACAAAATAAATATGCACCATCTATGCTATTTCCCTAAAGAATATTGCAGTATGTTTATCTTTATTACTAACATGATAGATTTACATACAAATGCTTAGTGAAGAAAGACAGGAGTTTGTGGGACCAGCCTCACACGTACCTGGGGTGTAGCCCTTCCTTTCAATTTTGGCACTTAAGGATATTGGGCCTGAGGTACAGAACCAGCAACAGAGAGTCTTTTCTTTTGTGCCTGCTTGGGGTGACTGTAAGAAACAAATTTTGAGGAAAACATCAATGTATGAACTCATAAAATACTAGACTATCTTAAATATCTTAAATTCTTATTTATTTACAATCAATAGTACTGCTTTTGTCTCCCCTAACAATGACATCTGAATTACACCACATTTTGGTCTGTATATAAATTTCCATTCAATGAAGAAAAAGGGACAAAAGGAATAACACCCTATCACAAAATACAGTAGTAGCCTACTTACGTACAGTTAAAACCAAACAAAAAAACCCTTTCCAAATCCTACTGAAACTGCCTTGACAACAGGCAGCATATGAAGTAACCTGGTTGTAAACCCAAATGTTAACATCTCTCATTGAGAATATAAAAATCCGTATGGAAAACAAAGGAAAATTATCCATTTTAAGGTATTTTATTTGCCTTAAAGATGTTACCATTTGTTTAAACCAAATAGTTTTTGAAGTGAAATTTGAATTATTCTCACAAATGCAATTAGGAGGATTTTTTTTTAAAGGAATTAAGTTTTTTTCACAAAAGTGATGATTCCCCATCAATTGACAACTATCCCTAATTGGAATAATGTTATGCAGTACAAGTTTTAGATTTTGTTACTTTCAAGTAACTGATTATCTTACAATAAATGTTCCACTTACACTAAAATCTTCTAGGGAACATATCTGATTTTTGTTGTTATTTTCTGAGTAAAGACATATTGGTCTTACTTTTAAATTTACTTAGCACAATGTAAAAAATACAAGCATATTATTCATTAGCTTGTGTATTCTCTATTGCATTTAAGAATGTGTATTTTAAAATGGAATTTAAAAATTAAATTGCTATATTAAAATTATGAAGACTGCATAGTTTAGGTGATTATTCTTCAGTATTCATATGCCAAAAATCAAACAATGATGAATTCAGTCAGTTCTTACCAGTAATGAAGGAGTGTTGATATCTATATGTTCAAAGACTGTAAATTCCTTCTTTAATTTTACTGGTAGAAGCCAAGGCCTGTGCAATTCGGCTTTCACCCAATAGCGCACACTGCCATGTCGGCCTTCGAATGAGGTAGCAAGTGGTCTGTGCAGAATATAAAGGTGGATATATTAATCTTATTCCCCTTTCGAAAAGTCAACAGTAGGTCAGAACAGAAGTGCTAATGTATCGCATTGATTATGTACCAACAAGGTACCAAATGTAGTACTTTATAAAGACTTCCAAAGGGATAAGTCACTGGGGAAAATCATTTATTTCCAAATAACAATAGGTAATAGATAGGAATTAATGTTAGAGAAGTTTTTGCTTTAAAAAGCCAGAAGAATACAATCCATTTAAACTAAAAAGAGGCTACTTTTAATATTGGTGGCAAAATTATGAGAGTTTTAATGAACTATTTTTGAAAAGATCAAAAATTTAAAAAGTCAAGAATGGCTTCATTATTTCTATTCAGAAATTCTAGACACTGGTCAAATAGTCAGACAAAATTCCCTATAGTGCTCCACTTCTCATTAGCTAGAAATTATCACCTCTTTTTATAGCAACTAATTAAGGTTTAGAAAAGGCCTAAAATGGTTTCAAAATTTCATATCATAAAATCACTAAAAACAAAAACTGCTTTTTCTTTTCTCAGCATACTCATGTTCAATTCCCCTTTAGACACATTTTTTAACCTGATTTGGCAAGGCTTACACTGCGCCACATCAAAAGAATCACAACTGTTTCTGAACTTGGCCAGATTTTCAGGTTTTATCATCTGCTGGTTTTAATAAACAGTCTGTTTCATTAGCAAAATATACAACATTCAGTTTTTACAAGGGAGAGATGTAGGTTAGACTAGCTGAAGCACTGGTATTTTACAAATGATTTTATTTTTTCATTTTAAACTCCCATATAAATTTATACAGCAAATAAATAAATGGAGTACTTCAAAATCTTATGCTTCATGCTAGGTTTTCTAGAAGTTATATTAAATGACGTTGGCTTACAGTTAAATTATTAAAATATTGTAGTCTATAATCATTCATCCATTCTACATATAGAATTAAATGTGTGATGATAAGCATTTAGTACATGATAACTTGTTATGTGATCTAAGTTTATTCTCTAGAATAATCAATACAAGTGCCAGCTATGAATTTCATTATTTGGTAAAAGGCACTGTTTGTAGTTTATATACTGTCTTCCAACAAATATTTTATTGATTAATTAGCAAGACAGAGACCAAGAAAGTGAGAGGCAGAGAAGGAGTGGGGGCACCAGGGCCTCTAGCTACTGCAAACTAAGTCCAGACCCCTGTGCCAGCATGTGCACCTGGTTTTCGTGGGTTCTGGGGAATAGAATGTGGGTCCTTAAGGCTTCACAGGCAAGTGCCTTAATGGCTAAGCCATCTCTCCAGCTTCCCAACAATCTGTTAAGAATGTACTGTATTCATTAAGGAAGTTTGGACGTGCATGACAATTTCCTCTTAAGTCCAGGTTTATAATTTGTGTGATTTCCTCAATAGCTCTTTATAAGTTACTGGATTTACATCTAAAGAACATGACTTCTAAAGATAGTGTTATATGGAAAAACAGTAGAGGTTCTGTTTATTTTTATCTTCTAAACTTATTGCTAGTTTATTAGTACTAGCAGAAAAGGCAGGACACCAAATTCTAATTCAGAAACTACTGAGACATTGTCTTTTCTGACAATGCCAAATGATGATAAAAAGTTCTACCAAAGGCTTATTTTCTTACTAGCACCCTCTAATCCACCTGTCCTAAATGAAATATTAATCACATTTTATAAACCTCATAAACTTTGGGGCAAAATACTAATAAATGAGCTTACTTTTTATAATTTTGCCACACTAGATTAAGAATAGCTTCTTATGTTTAATATATTGTTTTCCTCTAGCAAATTTCTGTAATGAAAGGGTTTTTTTTTTCAATAAAAACTAAAGGTATTTGAAATTAGAATAGTTAAGTTTAAAAGACTGCATAACTATGCATGTCTGTGAAAAATGCTTATTACGTGTAATACTTACGTCTGTGGAAGCTCGAAGCTAAATGCATATTCATGCCTTCCTGAATGAATAGTGTTGAAGCCTTCTTCGGAATTATCATCATCTGAAACAAACAAAAGAAAACAAAACACTTGTTATTAAATGTCTGTGCTCCTGGGGGTGGGTGGCAAACTTCAAGGACATACAGTTAATGATTAGGAATAAACTTTAGTCTTCGAGATCTGAATTTTAATTTTAACACCATTATTTGCTCTAAAAAAAAAAAAAAAACAAAAACCTTTACTCTTTACCTTCTTTATTTGTATACTGGAATGTATAGTGGATGCTTATACCCTATGTTTTTTTTTCTTTTTTAAATAAAAATGAGCCTAACCAAAAAAAAAAAAAAAAATGTCTTAATACAGTACTCAAAAAAAGGTTCAAGTTTTAAGACATACTGTTTTTCTTTTGTCACCGTTTATTGAAGATCATATTAAGAGTATAATGTACAAGATAAAAACTTTACATAAAAAAATTAAAGTTTGGGAGGAACAATACTGTCAGAAAATATACATGTTATAATTTTAAAACCACCGGAAACGTTTGTCAACTAATATTATATGCTGGCATTTAAAAGGGGAATGGGGAGCGGGGGAACCGCACCTGTAATCTCAGCACACTGGGGTCAGAGGCAGGAGGATGGCTGGGAGTTCCAGGCCAGCTAGGACTAAGGAAGGCATCCCTATCTCAAAAAGGCACTCAGAAAAAAGGGACAGCAACGGTACGCTTCCTGGCTCATCACACTCACTCAGAACGCCAACACTGGATAGCTGGTCTCACCAATACCTGCATCTGTGCTTGTGCAGTCAAAGAATACTTTAGTGAATTATGAAGGTCGGACTTAAGAGACTTCCTTCTTTTACAAGGAAACAATAGTGTTTCCAGCAACCTTGAAGTAGGAAGCCAGGCAGATCCAGTAGTAAGGGGAGGAGGGGACCAGTCTTTAATTTTACAGCCAATTCCTGCCTAAAGCAGTGACTTTTTTTTTTTTTTAAGTGTCAAGACAATAAATTCATTACCAAACGTGCGGGGAAGGTTTTCGATGCTTTACACAGGTTTTAGTTTCCTAGGTACGCAATACAGATCCGGCACCATCTACCGATGCTTTCCTTCTTTCGGTGTAAGGGAAAATAACATTTTTTTAAAAACCTTGCTAATTAGCTCATCAGTGGGAAAAACTGTCACTATCACGTAACTTTCCCCTCCCCAAAGCCGGGCATGAACGCGGAAGAAAAGGTGTGCTGTCTCTCATCGCAAGAGTGGGGGGGGGAAGCAAAAAAAAAAAAAAAAAAAAAGCACGTAGATGTGTACAGTTTTATCCAAAAATAATGTGACCCGTGGGTGTGCACGCGGCTTGCCCCGGGAGGGCTCCCTGCACGGCCGGGGACTCGCCTCCATCCATCCATCCATCCATCCATGCATCCATCCTCCTCCTTTTCTTTCCTCCTTTCTTTTTTTTTTTTTTAATTTTGTGCCAGCTCAGCAGCCTCACCGAGGCGCGCCGCGGCCGCCGCGCCGTGGTAAACAAGTGCCGGGCTGTCAATCAAGAACTAGACTGGAGCAGGAGAGGACCGGCCTAAACCGGCGCGAGCAGATCCCAGCCGGCTCGCCCGCCCGCCCGCCCGCGCGCCGCCGCCGCCGCCCGCCCGCGCGCCCCGCTATACATACGGGCATACGTCGCCGGCGCTCGCGCACGCGCAGCCGGGCCGGCCGAGCCCGGGGGAAGGGGGCGGGGCCGCGCGCTTCCGCTTTCCACGCCCCAGCTGGTGACCGGTTCGATCTGGCTCGGGCCACCCGGACACCTTTACAGTCACAGCGAGGGGGGGGAGAGCGCGGGGCGGCGGCGGCGGCGGTGGGGGGGGGTTGGAACAATGGACGTGGGGGGCTCAGACCGAGGGTCGAGTCCCGATCGCTTCCCGCCCCCCACACTTCCACACACATCCCTCCCGCCACGGCCCGGTCAGTGACGGCCATGTCCCCGCCGGTCCCCTCAAGTCTCGCGGACCGGGCACAGGTCTGGCACACGCGCTTTGTCCGCGCCGGGGGACGCGGGTGCACGTGCACACAGAGACGTGTCCGGTCGCTCCCCCGAAACTGCGGCCGTGCCTTCCCTGCACGCGCCCGGCGTCCACTGGACACGGGCCCAAGTCGCGCCCTGGGCACCTGCAAGGGCCGGCCGGCGAGAGCCTGCCGGCGGCCGCGGGAGGCCCGGATGCAAGGGGCGCCCGACCGGGTGTGATGTGACCCGAACCCCCCCCCCCCCCCGGGGAGGGGCGGGGGGCTTCCCGGGTACGATCGCGGGCCCGAGGCGCGGGAGGAGGAGGAGGAGGAGGAGGAGGCGACTGGTCTGGAGGGACCTTTACCGGCGCACGCCGGTTCCAAACCTCGCCCGAGCCGGCTTGAGCCGCCTCGGCCCAGCCCCAGCCCCGGCTCCCCAGCCAATCAGCGCCCGGCATCGCCTTAGCAACAGGCTAACAAACCCGGCTCGGCCAATGGCGCGGCGCGAGGGGCGGGGCCTCGGGGCCAGGTTCGTTGGCTTGGCGAGCTCTCTCCCGGCTCTAAGTCATTGAAACTATTGCAGGCGCCGGAGCTCGTGCACGCGTCGCGGCGGTCGGGGAGGGGACGGGGAGGTGGGGGTGCGGGGCGCTTCGTCCCCTTCAGCGTGATATCAAAGTGCAACTAATGAAATTGTCTGCGCCCCCCCTCCCACTACCCGTGGTTCTTCTCCCCCCACATCCATTACAAGACTCGACCCACGGAGGAAAAGCCTTTGTTTCTTCTCACCCATTTTATAAAAGACAGCAAGGTCCAAAAAAAAAAAAAAAAAGGTTCAAATCCAAATGCAAGTATTTGCTTTCCAACTAAATAACAGCACTGTCATTGAGCGCTGGCATTGCTTAGCTGTGTTAATGCTCGGCGAGATGGACTAGGAATTATTTCGGGATGCAGGGCACCCCTGTCATTACTAAAATGCTGCGGGAGAGCTGACTTCACCCTAATATTCTTTTCTTAAATGATGCATTAAGGCTATAACTCAAAGCATCCTTCATTTTTCACTTGCCTTACTTCAATCAGCACTCCTCCCCCCCCAGAATGTCCAATGTTAGATATTAAAAAGATAAAGTATTTCTTTCTTCAATGAAAAAAACCTTCCAACATTTGTACTAAATGCTGCATTTAAAAGGAGAAGTACAAATTACATAACCAGTTTTAACATTATATTCTTCTTGGGCTAGGAATTAAGTCATCGCCACCACCTGACGCGTGTGGCCAATGTGCTGAGAGCAGAGCAAGCGCCCCTCCTCACCATCCCCCAGAACTGGTCCGAAACAGGATTGAACCGCTTCTAACAAAGGGTGGAAACTTAGAAAAACAAGCTTAGAGTCTCCTATATTTCCACAATGTGATCATTTAAACAATAGGTAGAAAAGCTCAGGACCCCATTCTCCCTTTGGCAATGCTTTTTGTCCCTCTTATACCCAAAAACCAAATCCCAATGCGCCGGGTACTTTTCAATTCCATCTGACTGGCATGGATTTCATTGAATCCACGTTCCAAAGTTAGACATGATGCTCGGAGAAGAAAATCACTGGCCCCGAATGGCTTCTAAAACTGATTTAATACTTGCCATAATGATAGATACTGGTCTTTAAAATGAAGAATACTTGACGTAAAATTTTAAAGGAATTAGAATGGGGGGGGGGGGGGGAATCACACACGTGGGTTGTTGGTTCTGAAGAAAGCCTTTATCAAAAGATAATCAAGTCTTGAAGGCCTTTTGCATGGGAAATATTAAAATTAGATACATCTAATAACCTTCTTTGAATGTGAACTTCATTCCTCCACTGAAGCTCATTTTGCGATTTAAGGGTTGTAAAAGAAAAGGGGGGGTGGGACTTTAATGTTGGACTGCAGCTTTTGGCAATTCATTCGGAAAGCTGTAAGTAAGATGACTGATTTACAGCGTTTGGAAGTAAGGTGCAGATGCCAGGGCGCCTGGCGGTGCCCGCCGGTGCTGGTGCACAGGGCGAGCGCAGCTTGCAGTCCCTTTGCAGATAGGCGCCGGCATGCACTACGGCTCGGCGCCGCACGTCAACGGAGTCCACACCGGCCAACTTTGCTACCTTTCAACTGCTGGGCTGAGGGTGCAATCACATTGAAAGAGAAAAAGAAACGTCCTTTCCCAAAGAAAGCAAGTCTAGAGGCTTATATATATATATATAAACTTACCTCTTTCGTGCCCAATTAGGATGTCCTTATGGTTGAAATACTCTACTTCTTCAGTGTAGTTCTGTGTATAGGCAGTATTGGAGCCGGCATTTCTAGATTCAGTCCAGCGTACTTTCGCATGTCCTCTTGCATGAATTTTAAGAGATTTTACTCTGATTTCCCCAGTCACTTCCAAATTTACCCTTCCTGAGACAGTATCCCCACTGGAATATACAGGGACATTGCTGTCATTAAGACAGTCAAAGCTTATTGTCAAACTCTTCACCTTTCCCAGCACCATGATTATAACAACAACAAAAAAATCTATAAAAATATAATGTAAGACAAAAAAAAAAGTCAAGATCGCATGTAAGATGTGATCTTCCTTGAACACTGATCGAGTGTCTCTGCCGTGCAAAAAAAAAAAAAAAAACAAAGGAAAAAAAAAACCAAAAAAAAAAAAAAATCCTTGCAGGCAGGATCAGTGATTCCCTACAAATAGTTCATTGAGATTTCTTCAAAAGTCAGGGCAGCCGGGAAGCCGCGGCTCGGCGCTCCCGCTCCTCTGAGTGGTCTCCTTACAAAGACGGGCGGCCCGAGGCTGCCAGCTCACTTTAAGAGCAGCTTTGTGAAAAACAACCCCAGTGCGCACGCGCACGCCGCGGCTGCGGGCCGCCCTCCGTGCGCGCGCCCCCCCCCCGCGCCCGGCGCGCTCCCGGCGCGGAGGTGTGGAAGCCGCCCGCGTCCCCGCGCGGTGCGCGCCCCCGAGCCCCGGGCCCGGCGCACGCTGCGAGCCCCGGGAACAGCCGAGGGAGGATGGAGCGCGGAGAGCAGGCTCGTGCCAGCTGCCGGGATGGAGGAGGAGGAGGAGGAGGAAGAAATGATGTGTGTGGGGAGACAGCGAGAAAGAGAAGGAGGAACCGGGAGAAACCGGTTGGGCCGGCGGCTGGGTGGCTGAGCCCAGGCTAATGGATTTCCAGAGACAGCGAAATGAAAAGCAGACAAGCAGTATGGGTCATAGAAAAGACCATAGCTGGCTTGCATTAAAAAGAAAAAAAAAAAAAGAAAAAGCAATAAATAATAAGGCTAAAGGAACCTTAGAATGCACTCCAAGGAGCAAGAAAGAGAAGCAAGTGTGATTTGCTCAGTTGGAACTGCTGTCACCTCAGCTGCCTTCTCCATCTCTACGTGCCGTGTGTGTGTGTGTGTGTGTGTGTGTGTGTGTGTGTGTGCAGAGGTTTGACCACTTCCTCAGAGGAAGGAGAGGTCCTTTTACAAGACACCACCTACAGCTTTGTGCCATGATTACAACTCCTGTGTCCAAAGGAGTAAGAATAGAGTCCTCTAAACACACACACACACACACCAAAAAGTACCCACCTTATAAAAGACATACCATGACATAATGGTTTATCTGACACTGCTTGCAATAGAAATCTCTTGTTAGTGAAGCACCTAATAATAGTTCTTAAATATGATTTGTTATATAAATGAGGTTTCATTTTGTAAGCTTAAAATTTTTTTTTTCTATGTTAAGAGACTTGGACAGTTCAATGTAGGAATGCTTATGCTGCATATTAAAGATAGGTACATTTCTCTCTCTCTCTCTCTTTTTTTGCAAATGTTTTGGTGAAAAAAAAAAGCAATGCCTTTGCCACACCCCTGAGGTTCAAAGCATAATGTTATTATAAACTAACTTAGACGATTGCAATCAACAGTTTACCACACACTTTTTTTTTTAAAGTAACGCTCACAGACTATACATGACTAAGATGACTTTGGACATTTTAGATTTATTTGGGTAGATGGAGCCATTTGTCTTGCTGTTTTCATTATGTAAAAAATTGTAGTTGACAAGGCATCTTGAACTTAAACATGTAGGATGCAAGTATATAAGCAATAGTTGAGGAAGCCACTTACCTCCGAGTTTAGACTAGTCATTCTTAAAATTACGGGTTTGGGTATGACTGGGAAAACAATCCTACCTCTCGGTCGACACCTGGTGGAAAATCTAGGTAAAGAATGTGGAGGCTCGCGCCTGCCTTGACGTGACACTTGCTGGGGTTGTCCCTCCCCCTAGTGGTCACAGCGGTGAATGTGCCCGAATGTCAGCTTCTATGCAGTGCAGGGTGGACTTTTATTCAAACAGCTTGGATTGAAGGTACGGGACACAGGAGCACGTCAATTCAGGACCAAAGTTATGCTTAACGAGTTTTGAAGGCTAGTTACCATCGATTGAATTTTTTGATAGATTTTATCCTGCTAGATTGTTACTCATTTCTGAAAAAGAATTAATATTTAAATACATTAGATTTCAGTTAACTAAGAAAACCGTAGTAAACTTGTAGTTTATTTTTTTAAAATTTGTATTTACTTATTTGCATGTGCATGTGTATGTGTGCATCGGGGCCTTTTCCCACCAGATACTTGCACCACTTTTTGCATGGTTTTTATTCAAGGCAGGAGTGAAAGCATTCAAAATTTGGTCCAAGCATGTATTCGCTTTCACATGGGTGGCTTGGGAATTGAACCAGGGCTGAGAGGCATTGCAAGCAAACATCTTTGACCTCTGTAGTTTTGAAACTTGTTTTTAAGAAATTCTTGCGGCGCGTGGTGGTGCACGCCTTTCATCCCAGCGCTTGGGAGGCCGCAGTAAGAGGATCGCTGGCAGCGGAAGCCAGCCCGGGCTAGAGCGCTCTACCTTAAATACAACAGCAACAAAACCCAAGAAAGTCTTGGCTCTGTACACACCACTATTTCTTACCTTTGAAGAATAAAATCTTTGCTTGTTTTGTTTTGTGGCCCTGAACTCACAGCAATCCTTCTACCTCAGCATCCCTAGTGCTGGAATTAAAGGCGTTCACCACCACCTTTTTCTTGGACGATTAGGATCTTTTGAATCATTGTATCACTCATTTTCCCATGTTTCTTTTTAATGTGTCTTCTTAAACACTTGAGTAACTGGCAGCTTGTCAAGGATTTCTTCTCCGCTCTCGGCTTACCCAACATGCCCTTTATTTGGTCACTTTTCATTTCAGATTTTGCCTACACTTGTGTTAATTAGCTTCTTCTGTTTCCACCTCCAATTAATTCAAATAATGAAAACACCAGAAAAAAACAATGCTGACTCCTCAGGATACTTTCTGATCTTTCCACGTCTAAAAACAAATGCATGCTTGGACCAAATTTTGAATGTTTTCACTTCTGCCTTGAATAAAGTTCCACCTTCCAGACTTCGAGATGGTACCCTGTGGGGCAGCCTGAAATGTGCTTGTAGCCTGGGCCCTGGGCCTCTTGCATCTCAGGGCCCTCATTGTATTTTGCCTTCGATTTCAGCTTCTTTGTGTGATCGCCCAGCCTTTGGAGCACATGCCATCTCCTCCTACCCACCCGCCAACTCTCCATCCTCCTGCCGAGGACATCTTCTGTCCTCTTTGTCGGCTTTCCTCACTATTGCTAGTACACAGGTAAGAGCCGCCTTCCATCCGAGAACCACGTTGTCTCTCTCCCCTCTCCTGACTCTTCTAACCCCCACTCAGCTGAGAAGCAGCTCCCCTTGCCCCTGCTGTAGATTCTTGGCAGTTTTAATAGTAACTTTGTTTCATGGTTGTTATTTCGTGGTGAATGAAGATGCTATCTTAATGGGGGTGTAAAAGTTTATACTCAATCTCCGGAATTGTCAAAAAACTAGATTTGTGAAAATTAGAATCAAGCCTGGAGTTTTTCAGATGTTAAAATGCTTACTCAAACACACATGAAGTAAGCCATTTTAGGACTGGGGAGATGGTTTAGTGGTAAAAGATGCTTGCTTGCAAAACCTGCTGGTCTGGGTTTCATTCCCTAGTACCCACCTAAAGCCAAACACACAAAGTGAGGCATGCTCATTTGCAGCTTCAAGAGACCCTGGCATGCTCACTCTCTCTTTATTTTTTTCTCTCTCTCAAATAAAAATATTATTTTAAAAACTACAGATGCAAGAGAAAGACATATTCTTGAATAGAAGAATACAAGTGGGCAAAGTGAGCCAATTTAATGAAAAGTTCTAGTATCTCATTGAGAAGAAAAATGCCAGTAGTCAGAATATTTGTTTCTTAAAAAAAAAAGAAAAAAATAAAAGAAATCTGGGCTAGAAAGATGGCTTAGCCATTAAGGCACTTGCCTGTGAAACCTAAGGGCCCAGAGTCAATTCTCCAGGTCCCAGGGTAAGCCAGATGAACAAGGTGGCACATGTGTCTGAAGTTCTTTTGCAATGGAGAGGCAGATAGAGAAAGAGAATGTACATGCCAGGCCCTCTAGCCACTGCAAATGAACTCCAGGTCTGTGTGCTGCCTTGTGTGCATCTGGCTTTACGTGGGTCCTGGGGAAATGAACCTCGTCCTTTGGCTTTACAGGCAAGCACCTTAACTGCTAAGCCATCTCTCCAGCCCTAAACATCATATATTCTTGATATCATGTTTTAGAGACAAATTGTAACAAAAATTAAGTAGTTCCAGTTTTTAAAAACTTTTTATTTATTTGTAAGGAGAGAAAACTTTTTATTTATTTGCAAGGAGAGAAGAAAGAGAAAGAGATAGAGAGAGAGAGAGAGAGAGAGAGAGAGAGAGAGAGAGAGAGAGAAGGGGAGATAAGGTAATGGGCATGCCAGGGCTTCTTGATACTACAAATGAATTTCAGGTGCGTGTACCACTTTGTGCATCTGGCTTTATGTGGGTACTGGGGAACTGAATCCAGATGGTTAGGCTTTGCAGGCAAACACTTCAACACTCTCTCCAGCCCCCTCAGACTTTAAATTATCTTTTACTTCAGGGTCAGGAAGCAAGTGATTGCCAAATCAGAAAATCACACATTTAATCCCTGACCTAGTAAATTCATGTGCATAATCTACAATTGGTTTTATATTTATTATTTTTATAACATCAACCCCAATTAACAACACATCTCACTGGAGAGATAAAGCAACTTAAATTCCTGTTCAAAATTGACATAACCTCTTTATAGTCATGTGTATAGTTCACTGCAGGGAATATGATAAAAGCTTTTATCAATTTTTCTACATGTGCATGATGTGAATATGTTTGTTCATGTGTCATAGTGTGTGTTTGCAGCTCAGAGAAAACCCTGAGTGTTGGTTCTTGAATTCCACATTGTTGGAGGAGACAGAGTCTCTTGTTCACCCCTGCAAATGCCAGGTTATCTGGCCTGCAAACTTCCAGCATTCTGTCTGTACTTCGCATCTTACTACAGGAGGGCTGGGATTACGGATGCTTGCTACAGGCTCTGGTTTTTACATGGTCTTTGGGGATCTGAACCCAATGACTTATGCATTTTTGGTAATTGCTTTACCCATGGAATCATCTCTCCAGCCCAGAAAGGTTTCCAATGTTTTATTATTTTGGATCTTGAAACATATATGAAGGGTGTTATGGGCATGGGAAAACACATTACCAAATATCAAAAGTGAGGAACAGAATTAAACATGAATAATTTACAAAGGAAAATTGTATATTCAGTACCAGTCTTTAGAAATGGGGAAAGGTTTGGTATTTACAAAAATATTTTTTAAGGTGTGAGTTAAAAACAATTTGAAGCTAAAGTAGGCATTTGCTTTAATATATTTTATATGCATAGAAATAAAGAGCGCTTCAATTTTGACTGGTGGACATTTGGATAGGCAAAAATCTTCTAGCTTACTTACTCATTTATTATCATTATTTTGATCTGTTTGATCTGTAAAATTTGGTAATATCTTTGGAAGGGTGATGCCTTAGCAAAACCTGAGCTGAGTCCTGTTCCCTCTCTTTGTTGTTTTGCTTAGTTTTTTTTTTTTTTTTTTTTGCAAATAAATGAAGAGATGATTTTTTTTTCAAGGTAGGGTAACCTAGAACCCACTTTGCAGTTCCAGGCTGGCCTAGAACTCATGGTGATCCTCCTAACTTACCTTCCCAAGTTCTGGTATTAAAAGCATGTACCACAATGCCCAGCTAAAATATGAAATTTAAAATATAACCTTTATTTATTTATTAGAGAGAGAGGGGAAGAGGGGGGTAATGGGCATACCAGGACCTCCTGCCACTGCATAAGAGTCACTTCTTAGAAAAGTGACAAACAAGAGACTATTGTAAAGACTGATCATAATTCTTTTTAAAAATTTTTATTTATTTATTTTTTTGAGAGAGCACATGAGAGAATGAGAGAGAGAATGGGTGCTCTAGGGCCTCCAACCACTGCAAATGAACTCCAGATGCATGTGTTACCATGTGCATCTGGTTTATGTGGGTCCTGGGGAACTGAACCAAGGTCCTTTCACTTTGCAGGCAAATGCTTTAACCACTAAGCCATCTCTCCAGCTCCTGATCATAGTTCTTAAGAGATTGCAAAGGTTACACTAGCTTCATGTGTTAGAACCTTAATTCCTCAATGTGGCAGAACTGAGAGACAGACCTGATGGAGGATGGGCCATGGCCTGGAGCCCTCACCAGTGCCTATTTATTTATTTATTTTTATGAGGGAGTTCCCCGTCTTGTGAGACTGGATTAGCTAGCATGAGAACAAATTGCTTTTACCTCTTTTGAACATACCATTTGCCCTTCTATTTTCCTTTAGTTGGTTGCATGAGGCCCTCCCTACATATGCCTTTCCATTCTTGAACTTTCCCGCTTCAACAATCATGAGCCAGCCAGGTGTGGTGGCACACACCTTTAACCCCAGCACTCAGTAGGCAGAGGTAGGAGGACTGCTGTGAGTTTGAGTCCACCCTGGGACTACAGAGTGAGTTCCAGGACAGCGTGAAATAGAGTGAGACCCTACTTAAAAAAAAAAAAGAAAAGAAAAGAAAACAGACTTAAGGGAATGACTCAGAAAGAACAAGCACCACATGCCTATTCTGTTTCTAGTGTTAACCTTTCTTGTCTTCATAAACCTCAGTAAGTTTGTGCTCCAGTCCTTTATTTTTTTTCTGTTGTTAATTCATGATTTTATTTTGTGTATTTGTTCTCATACATTTATTTTCACATACTTTAAGTCATTAAGAGTTTGCTGTTCCTTCCAAATGGAATTAAATAAAATTCTGGACAATGTTTAGGGATAAACTGTATAATTACCACCAAAACATATGGAACACTGATAAAGGGAGAAATTTAAGGACAAGGGTCAAGATGTTTGTCCCCTAGTGGATGAAAGGACAAAGACAGGTGAGGGGGAAAACGCTGTGATGGATAGCCAGTCTAAAGACACCTCACCTCAGGTGAGTGGACTCGCCAGGTAGCCGACATGGGGTGGGTGCGGCTTGCAATCGAGGAAAGAAAGGAAGACTTCTCAGGGACTGGGAAGCTTGGCTGGTTGCCGAGGATGGGAGGGAAGGGAGGGGCGGGAAGTAGTGATGGAATCAAGCATTTATTTTTCCTTTGTAAGTGCATACAATATAAAAACACCACCAGGGAAGTCCAGAAACTTCGAGGCCTGGTGCCGCACACCTTTAATCTCAGCACTTGCAAGGCAGAGGTAGGCGGATTGCCATGAGCTTAAGGCCACACTGGAACTACAGGTCAGTTTGGGCGAGAGTGAGACCTGACCTCGAAAACAACCAACCAACCTAAAAAGTCCAATAATCATGAAGCTATATGTTAACTGGCATGTGTGGAGGCGGGGTGGGTTTAGGGGAGCCATCATCCATGTAACAACTTGGGTAATAGCATATTTTATGTAAGATACTGTCATTTTTACTCCATAAGGTAAACAACCATCACATATATTTCACAAACAGGGAAGCAGGCTTTAACTTGGCCAAATTCAAACAGCTAGTAAATGGTGGTGCTTTCTTGTAAGCAAGTGCAGTAGCCATATTGGTCAATAAGATGTTACTGATGAAAGATTTCGAGGTTTAGGAGGGTGTCCGCCCAGGTCTGTGACCCTCAACTTTTCGGCCTTTGTCGATTTTACCAAAGAATTGGGGGGAAAATAAAACAGACTCTGGGAGGGATAAATGGTGAATTTTGAGTTTATTTAGGGAGACATTATGAATTGTGAGGTTTATTGTAGGGAGAATTAAGATCCAGGGAGAAGACTGAGAGACTCAAGCCCGAGCATTCTCCTCCTTGTCCTGTTGGGCAGGGGGAGAAGAGCCTGAGAGATTCTCCATTACAGAGAAGTCTTGGGGCTAATGGGCTCTGAAGGAGGCACATACACCCACGTGTGAAAAGCAAAACAGAAGAACCAAGAGAATAAAAGATCTGAGAAGGACTCGGAGGTCAAAGAGGAATGGTGCATGTGATCAAGGCGGGAAAGCACCTGGAAGGCCACACGTAGCAGCCAGGCCTGGCTGAGAGGGGGAGACACACGCGTGCTCAGGCAGGGTCACGGGGAGAGAGAGGAGCCCATAGGCTCAACCTCCCTTACACGGATCAGATCTCCAGCTGGGATTATTAGCCTCAGCTGCATAAGGAGAGGTCTGATTGGTCCTCAGGATCAAGGGGCTGACCCAGGAGGGGCCAAGGGCAGACCAGGGGAGGCTGGCTGAGGAGGAGGCCAAGTTCCTGTGCTGGAGGGTGGCCCGCAGACATCTTGGATGACACAGGCTCAGATGCTGTTTCTAGTTTTGCCAGAATGGACAGAATGGCATCACCTTGTTTCCTCTTTGGGCTTCTGTACCTGACCATATAGAAACCACCTTACTCCTGTTTCTTCCTCACTACCTCCTGTAGGAAGACTTCCTTCTTCTCTGTTGACAGCACCTTTCTTTATTTTTTTCTTTTTAATAAAAATAACAATTATTATTAGCAACATATTTGGTATGGATACATCATGTGTTGGTACCCTCTTTTCCCTCATCCCTGCCCCCATTCTGCTGGGGACTCTCTTCGGTGGGGTTTCAGATATTTGCTATGAGATTGTGGGTTATACCTTGTTATGAAGTAGTTATTTTTTTTGGGGGGGTGGGGAAGGCAATGCCTCTGGACATGATGTCTCAACCTGTGGCAGGGCCTTCAGCCACTGCAAATGAACTCCAAACGCATGTGCTACCTTGTACATCTGGCTTAGGGGATACTGGGGAGGGAAACCTTGGCCTTTAGGCTTCAAAGGCAAGCACCTTAACCGCTAAGCTATCTCTACAGCCCAAGGGTGAGTTTTAAGTCTACTTCAGTGATGACTCTTAGGAGCCTCTGGACCTCTGCTTTGGTAGGTGCTGAGTGTCCTCAGGGTCTGTCTCCTTCACCCTGGCGCTGACTATCAGGTTCAGCATGGAAACAGCACTCTTGCTCGTCTCCCCAATTCCTCTGTGGATTCAGCTGTGGCTTGGCTAAAGTGCAATGGGTAGTTAATCTCGTCTGGTCTCACTACCTTCTGAAAAAGATGAACAGATTCTCCATCGGAGAGTGAAGTCAGCATAGTTTAAATGGGATAAGCATTATTAATTTAGGGAGAATTTGATGTATGTAGCCCCTTTTTTTAGCCAAAGACTAGTGAGACCTTGACACTTGAGAGCATAATCTTTGTCTCCATAGCATTCTGATCTGGTTGCCAATTCCAGATATGGGTTCCTTTACGCTGAGCTGATCTCTTAGCCAATCCCAGAGCTATTGGTGACCCACTGAGGCTGCGTGTCACTGTTGCACTGACACACACATCCTGTCAGGGCGTTTGCTTCTGAGTAGCTTAGACCTCTGGTTGCTCAGACCATGGTTGGAGAGACTTGGCTGGAATCTGCAAGAGAGCCAGTCCTTAGCACATTCCATTTCTTGAGGCATGGCGTCAGTGTGCACTCCAGACTGGACTCAAGCTCACTATGTAGGTCAGGCTGGGCTCAAATTCATGAGGCTGGGATGCATTCTCTGGCCTCAGCTTCCTAAGGAGCAGGATTACTGGTGTGTGCCTGGCTCACAGCACCTTTTCAAATTTTGTTCCTGAACAGTCTTTTAAAAAAATGCAATTTCTGTATTTATTACCTTTTCAGTAAAATGCCAGACCTCTCAAGGGTACTTTCTGTATCTTAGTGCCTAAGTGTTAATCATTTTTCTGTCCTTATTTAGTGCACACATAATACACACTCAGTAACTGTTTGTGTGGTAGATTGATAATGGGATGTTATCTTTAGCAATTTTCCATCATAAGATTGTAGAACCTTGCAGGAAGCTTTTCCCAATAATATAAAACCACCTGACATAGATGAATTAAAAATAAGTTCATGCCAGGCATGGTGGTGCATGCCTTAAATCCCAGCACTTGGGAGCAGAGGTAGGAGGATTGCCATGAGTTTGAGGCCACCCTGAGACTACAGAGTGATTTCCAGATCAGCCTGAGCTAGAGTGAGACCCTACCTTGAAAAAGCAATACAAAAAAAGAAACAAAAAACAATAAAACAAAAAAAAAACAAAAAAACTTCATGCTGGGCATGTTGGCACACATCTTTAATTCCAGCACTCAGGAGGCAGAGGTAGGAGGAGCACTTTGAGTTTGAGGCCAGCCTGGGATTACAAAGTGAGCTCCAGTTCAGCCTGGGCTAAAGTGAGACCTTGTCTTGAAAACAAACAAACAAAAAGTTCAAACCACCATTCTTTAAAAAGTGAATAGAGTGCTGGAGAGGTGGCTTAGCAGTTAAAGCGCTTGCCTGCAATGCCTAATGACATGGGTTTCGTTCCTCAGGACACACATAAAGCCAGATATAGAAAGTGGTGCATGCATGTGGAGTTCATTTGCAGTGGCTAGAGGCACTGGCATACTCATTATCTTCCTCCCATGCCCCCACTTGCAACAAAAAAAATTTAATATTTAAAAAAAAATGAATGGAGGGTTATGGAGATGGCTAAGTGTTTTAAAGACACTTGGTTGCAAAGCCTGTTGTCCCAGGTTCGATTACCTAGTACCCATGTAAAGCCAGATGCACACAATGACACAGGAATTCATTTACAGTGGCAAGAAGGTCTCCCCTTCTCTCTTTTCTCCTCTCTTAAATAAATAATAAATGAAGAATTAAATTTGGGTTGGGAAGATGGCTCGGCAGTTAATTAGTTTTTAAACATTTATTTGTTTATTTATGAGAGAGAGTCAGAGAGAGAAAGAGGCAGAAAGAGAGAGGGAGTGGGCACACCAGGGCCTCCAGCCACTGCAAATGAACTCCAGACAGTTGTGCCACCTGGTGCAACTGGCTTATGTGGGTCCTGGGGAACTGAACCTGAGTCTTCAGGCTTTCCAGGCAAGCTCTTTAACCACTAAGCCATCTCTCCAGCCCATGACATGCTCTGTGGAAGCTGGATACACAGGAAAGCTGATGTGTAGCTCGGTGACCCATCACGGCTGGAACCTCCTCTCTTTCTGTTCTACTTAGGGTTCCTTAGGTTGCACGATGCTCACCCATGGGAGTGTCAGCTCCACTCAGTTCCACCTCTTCACATCCAGGTTGCTTCCAGAAACACCCTCACAGATACAATATGATATCATGTTTCTGACACATAAGATTATGCATCACAATATCTGCTGGAAGTCATTCTTAATATTATCTAGAATGATATTATCTCTTGTATGTGAGAGAACTGAGGAAATACTCATTGTGCTCTGTGGTGCACGTGAACAAAGCTGGTTGGCTAGATTTGCTTTGCTTTGTTTTGTGAGACAAGATCTTACTTTATAGCTCAGGCTGGCATAGAACTCATGTAGCCAGGGTGGCAGAATTCTTAACAATTATTTTTCTCCTTTAGTAATTCATATTTTATACTGACGTTCCTTGAGATTCTCTTAAAGGTATGAACCACCACTCTTTTTAAGCATCCCAATTTAAAAAAAAATTTATATATTTATTTATTTGAGAGAGAGGGAAAGAGAGAGAGAGAGAGAGAGAGAGAGAGAGAGAGAGAGAATGAGAATATGAGCATGCCAGGGCCTCTAGCCACTGCAAACTCCAGATGCAAGTGCCTCCTTGTACATCTGGCTCACATGAGTCCTGGGGAATCAAACCTGGGTCCTTTGCCTTTGCAGGCAACCACCTTAACTGCTAAGCCATCTTCTCCAGCCCTATTATTTTTTTTCCATCAGGAAGTCAGATAAACAATTTAGTTTCTCCTAGTGATATACTATCTTATTTTTTTTTTTCATTCTTTTTTTTCTTTGTGATATACTATCTTAACCAGACTGATTCTATTTTAATTTTTACTTTGGCTTGTCCAGAAGTGCTAATCAATTCTACACCAGAAACTAAAAGAACAAGGTCTTTGTTTGGAGATCACAGGAATTATGATGTAGGCAACCCAGATACAGCTACTTAGGACTTAGAGTTCCAGAGGAAATGGGAGGGCTTGTCTTGGCAAAACCTTCTCAACATTACAAGGTAATCAAAGGAGGTAAAAGAGAAGTTCCTACAGAAATAAGAGAAGAAGTCAAGGTCAATGTGACCCATAGAAGATAAAATAAAAATAAATCACCTGGAAATGCCAAAAACACAAAGATGATAAACATTTGATAAACATCTGGAGTCTGTGGGCACAGTATAAATTTCCAGATGTTCCAGGTACTTTAATAGTCAAAGGGAGAAATGGCCAAAGTTCACATTTCTAGGCAGCAGGTTAGGACATGATTAAATATTGTTGTTCATTTTTTTTTTTTAAATCAGTGTGTAGCTGGGCATGGTGGCATATATCTTTAATCCCAGCCCTTGTGAGGCAGAAATAGGATCACCATGAATTCGAGGCCACACTGAGACTACATAGTGAATTTCAGGTCAGCCTGGGCTAGAGTAAAACCTTACCTCAAAAAGCAAAAATAAAATAAGAAGGGCTGGAGAGATGGCTCAGCAGGCTGCAAAGCCTAGGAACCTGAGTTCAGTTCCCCAGTCCTCATGTAAAGGCAGATGCACAAAGTGGCACATGAATGTTTTTGACAGTGTTATGTAGCAGATTTTTCTGAATTGAAACATTCCCTCTGAGAGGCTCTGGGGATTCATGAAGGCAAGTCTGGGAACTTGAAAGGTCACATGACCACCCCTCAAAGTTATAGGAATGATCAAGGGCAGCCTTGTCCAATGTTAATTAGAGGAAGGAAGGAAAGTCAGGAGACTCAGGAAGTCAAATAAGTCTGGAGGAAAGGTTGCAAGACTGCTCTGTAAGGCTGCATAAAAGGGGAAACAACTGCCTGGGGATGAGACTCTGTGATTGAGCTGCCTGCGAGTCATGGCGTGTGCTTGAGACTCTGACCAGAGCATCTGAGCTGCCTGCAGATGGTGCAGCGTAGTCTAGAACTGTAGCTTCTGTGGTCGTCCTCTGTGCTGGATGCAGCTGCCTTTGAGGTGAGGAGGTTTGGGGAGGCTGTCATCCAGGAAGGGACAAGACTTCCCAATGGCATGTCCATGGTGGGTCTCCATGCTCTCGGCAAGCAGGCCCTCATCCAGAGGTGAGGGAAGAGCATCCAGGGGGCAATCCTGTGTTGTGAGCTCCACATTTCTGGGATACACTTCCAAATGACACAGTTTATGGGAGGAAGGAATTTTTTATGTCAGGCTCACGGTCCCAGAGGAAACTCTGTCAATGGCCAAAGAAGCTGGCTAAAGAGAGAAAGACCAACAAACAGCTAGCACAAAAAGCAAACACAATGCCAGAACTCAAACTCCTTTCTTCATACTTGTGAGCTGAAATCAGATCCATCCCCTCTCCCCCAGGGACACTTACCCCAGCCAGCAGCTGGAGACTTAAGCAGGAAACTTAACCTTCATTAAAAACACCTGAGGCTATGGGGGACATGCATTCACATCCAAACCACCACATCCTGACATAGGGGGCTCCACCTCAACAGCTACGGGTGGCCGGGGGCGGGGGGTGGTCATCCAGGATGCGGTGGGACTGCTCAGTGGTGTGACTGCATGTGGGGTCTCCATTACTCAACTTGAGTGTAATGTGTGATTTTTTTTAACTTGTTGAATTTAACTTACAAGTGTTGAATTAATAATATAAAAATTTTAGGCTGGAGAGATAGAATACTGGTTAAAGTGCTTGCCTCTGCAAAGCCTAAGGACCCAGGTTCGATTCCCCAGTACCCATGTAAGCCAAATGTACAAGGTGGTGTATGCATCTGGAGTTTGTTTGCAGTGGGAAGAGGCCTGGCATGTCCATATTCTCTCTTGTTTAAGTAAATATGAATAAATAAACATTAAAAAAAAGAATATAGTAATTTTGAGGGCTGGAGAAATGGATCAGTGTATAAAGGCATTTGCTTAGAAAGCTTTCAGGTCCAGATTCAGTTCCCCGGTGCCCATGTAAAGCCAGATGCATAATGTGATACACGTGTCTCGAGTTCATTTTCAGTGGCAGAAGGTCCTAGGAGCCATACACTTTCTGTTTTCTCTTCTCCTTCTCTCTTATAAATAAATAAATAAATAAATAAATAAATAAATATTTGACCTATCTTTTATTCTTGGTTTTTCAAAGTAAGGTCTCACTCTAGCCCAGACTGACCTGGAATTCACTATGTAGTCTCAGGGTGGCCTTGAACTCACAGTGATTCTTCTACCTCTGCCTCCCACATGCTGGGATTAAAGGCATGCACCACCAAGCATGGCAAACACAATTTTAAAAAGTTTTTTTTTTCATATATATGCATGCATGGTGTTAATGTGGGTATGTACATTTTTATGTATGTGTACATGTGTGTGCATGTGTATATATGCATGTGGAGGCCATAGATTGGTAATTGGTGTCTTTCTCAGATGCTCTCCACCATATTTTTTTGGAAACAGGGTCTCTCCCTGAACCCAAAGCTCACTGATTACCTGAGCTAGCCAGCACATTGTAGAGATCTGTCTAGCTGCACCTTCCCAGTACTGGCATGACAGGGATGTGCCACCACACCTGGTATTTTATGTGGGTACTGGGAATCTGAACTCAGGTGCTCATGCTTGTATGGCAAGCACTTTACCTACCAAGCCATCTCCCCACTTGCTTAGGTAGGATTTTTCCTTTGGTATAAATTCTTTAAGTGTGTGGTAGAATATTACAGTGAACTCCTACGTCCTGAGCATTGCTTTGTCGCGAGACCCTTTATTGCTGCTTCAGCTTCGCTGCTTAGCATATGTTTGCTTAGGTTACTTACATCCTCTTGACTCAACATTGGTAGGTCATGGTGTCTAGAAGCCTGTTAACTTCTTGTACATTTTCTAGTAAGTTTTTGAAATATTCACTAATGATCTTCTGGATTTCATTAGCATGTATTACAATACCCCCCTTTCCCCTGTACTTTTTCACAAATTTGAGCTTTCTTTTCTCTTTCATTTTTTAAAATCTTTATTTATTTATTTGATAGAGAAGCAGAAAGAGAATGAGAATGGGTGTGCCAGGGCTTCCTGCCGCTGCAAATGAACTTTGTGTTGTGCGTCTGGCTGTACGTGGGTCCTGGGGATCAAACCCAGATCCTCCAACATTTCAAGCAGTGCTTTTAAGCCCTGAACCATATTTCCAGACATTTCTTTCTTTTGGTTAGTTTTACTAAAATTTTTTTTCAATCTATGTTTCATTGATTCTTTGCATTGTTCTTTTTAGTGTCCATTTCATTATTTTGTTTACTCATTTCTTTATTATTTCTTTCCATTTATTAATTTTGGATTGGTTCATTCTTGTTTCTAAGACACATTAATTTGTTTCTCCTACTCTTGTCTTTGTTGTTTCTTTCTGTTTACTAATTTGGGGTTTGGTTTTTCTTATTTGTTTATAAGGTTTTGAGGTGCATAAGTTAGTATCTCTCTCTATTTTTTTTTTTTTTTTTGTCTTTTTGAGGTAGGGTCTCACTCTAGCCCAGGCTGACCTGGAATTCACTATGTAGTCTCAGGGTGGCCTTGAACTCACAGCAATCTTCCTACCTCTGCCTCCCAAGTGCTGGGATTAAAGGTGTGTGCCACCATGCCTGGCTCTCTCTAATTTTTTTTTCTCTCTAATTTTTTAATGTAAGCACTCACAGCTATAAACTTCCCACCTCGAATTGCATTTACTGAATCCCAACTGTTCTGATCACTTGTGTTTTCATTCTCTTAATGGTCTTCTGGCTCCTTCTTGAATGGCTCATTCAATTCTCATTATAACTTTCTAGTTTCACAAAACCTTAGTTCAAAAGAGTGACCTCTAGTGTTTATTATTTGACAGAGGAAAAATAGATTGGAAACAAATTAGGTTGTGAGTTCCCTGGCCAGAAACAGAGTAACTTTTATCCTATAGCCTTTATTTTCTCTGTGCTGGTATTTCCAAGGAGTGCTCCACTTGGAGATTTGATGAAAATGAAGTACGTTTTGAGGCCGGGTATGATGGCTGGCATATGCCTTTAAGCCCAGCATTCAGTAGGAGGATCACTATGAGTTTGAGGCTACCCTGAGACTACAGAGTAAATTCTATGTCAGGCAACGCTAAAGCGAGGAAAAAGAAGAAAGTTTTGAAACTATTTGCAGAAACTAGAAAGTGAACCAAGCAAACAGTAGAAGAACCTATCTGGGAATGAGAACAGAGAGTGAACTGAGATATCAACAGAGTATTTCCAGTGCAGCTCCTAGGGCTCGCGGTGGAGAAGGGTAGGGAGCAGACAATGCTGAGTAGAGAGGAGTTGAAGGAAATGAAGGGAAAGGAAGAGTTCTTTAAACTGCTGGGGAAGTAAAGGAAAGGAGACAGGAACAGCTATGTCATGACCTAGCCCAAGGCTCTTGCAAGGCTTGATTTCCCCCAAATCAGGAACTAACTGTCCAATTTAGGAGTAAATGTGGGAAGGGGAGCATTTCTCATAGTGTATCAGATGTCTCACAGGTTTATGTCAGGTTGAACAAGTGCGTTTCCGAAATATAGAAACATTAGAGTTTTGGAGTTCAAAGCACAGCCAAAGGAAGAAATACCATCTTTACAGCAATTAAAAATTAGTTTTGTCATGGTGGTGGTGTCAGGATTTGCATACTGAGAAAAAAAAAGTTAAAGTTTAAATGGCTTTGCTTGTGTCTTCTGTTAACACATGTGGTCAAGAGATTGATGGCTCGGGCTGGAGAGATGGCTTAGCGGTTAAGCGCTTGCCTGTGAAGCCTAAGGACCCCGGTTCGAGGCTCGGTTCCCCAGGACCCACGTTAGCCAGATACACAAGGGGCGCACGCATCTGGAGTTCGTTTGCAGTGGCTGGAGGCCCTGGCATGCCCGTTCTCAATCTCTCTCTCTCTCTCTCTCTCTCTTTCTCTCTGTCACTCTCAAATAAATAAATAAAAAATGGACAAAAAATATTTTAAAATAATAAAAAAAAAAGAGATTGATGGCTCTACCAAAACCATTTGGCGTGGATAGATCCTCAAAAGAGAGGTGCTGTTTGCAGAAGAAAATGGAAGGTAAGCTCCCCTGGCAGAACCAACATATGGTCAGCAGTGGTCCGTTTTCCACATGAGCATTGAACTGATGCAGGGTGAGGTCTGTTTTGCTACGAGGAAGAAAATTGTGAGTCAAATGCTCATCTTGTTTAATTTCAGTTTTTAATTTCAGAAACAACACGTGCACATTGTAAAAAATAACTGAAACTGTCTCCTCTTCCATATCTTCAATAAACGGAGGGTGTTGACCAAGGTATGCTAGCATAGGGAGAAGGAGGTAGAAGGCAAGAGGTTGATTTGAAAGTCATTGTTTAAGCACTTTATATGGTCCAGTTTCTGTCATGTATATGTGTAAATGAAAGTGAATAATGAGAGCTTATTCTCTTAGATGTGAAAGGATAAAATGGTGAATTGAAGTCTTTTAAGTGATATACATATCCAAGGTTGATATAATTAAAAATGTCTTTGTTGGGAAAATAAAGATATAACTATGTGTCCTCAGCTTATATAATAAAATGAAATATGAATGTTTTTTGCTTTTAAAAAAATCCACCTCCTGTGGCCGGGCATAGTGGTACATGCCTTTAATTCCAGAACTTGTGAGGTAGAGGTAGGGGGCTTGCTGTGAGTTCAAGGCCAGCCTGGGACTACACAGTGAGTTCCAGGTTAGTCTGGGCTCAGGTGAAAAAAATAGAAATAGAATAGAAAAAAATAACAACAATAATGTCTCCTTCTGTAATCTTCACATCGATGAACTCACCTTGGTCTTTTTTGTTGTATTCATTGTTTACTGCTATCACTATGATTTCTAACTCCTGTCCCTCAGCATAGCCTCCTAGCCTGCTTTAAAATGTTAACATTTTAGTATAATCAGTTTTATTGAGTAGACTATTTGATAAATATTAATACAATAGCTTCTTTCTCTAATCATAGTTTCCAGTAGTATTCTGTATCCTTCCAAGTACATTTGTGGACCACATTCCATGATTTTCTTACCTTTTTCAGTGCAAACTACACTAATTCCATTTGTAAAAATCCAATTTCAAATCTGATTCAAATTTTGTCTCCTCAGTGCCCTTTAGTAGAATCTAACTCTTTTGTGAGAAAGGAGGAAAAGGGGTGGCTGGTTGCTTATTGGATGCAAGACAATACCTTTATATACCTTATCATTTATTTTTGATAGAGCAGGAATTGAATTTAAGGCCTCATGCATGGTAACCAGGCACTGTTACCACTAAGTTACATATCCAGATCAGCCTGGGATAGACCGAGCCCTACCTTGGAAAACCAATAAATAAATGAAATAATAATAAACTTTTTATTTTGAGGCAGGATCTTGATAAGTTACCCAGGCTGATTTGAACTTGCGATCCTTCTGCCTCAGTCTCCTTCCTGAGAAGCTGCGCTATGGGCCTGTGCCTCCTCATAACAACAATGTGTAGGGCTGTCCATCTTGGCTCACTTTGTCAGCTGAGGGTGATGCTGCAGAGGGGCCCTTGTTCCCTCACTACACATACCAGCCCTTTAATAAGCAGCTCTTGTGTAGCTCCAGGATGTTGGCCCTTACCCTTTCTTTCCTTCAGGTTGAGAGTCACAAGATCCTCTTCTCCACCCAGTGATTTCAAGCCAATTTAATAGAAAAATATAGAGAGGGTGACTTAAACAGCAAATGTTTATTTCTCATCATTCAAGAGGTAGAGAGAATTCTAGGATTAAGATTCCTGCTGGGAGCACTCTTCAGATGGTCTTCCTTCTGTCTTCACATGTGGGAGAAACAGGGAGGTATCATTGCATTTCTAAGAGTTCCCTTGCTGAGGGCTCCATGCTCAGAACCCCATTATCTCCTAAAATATCCACCTCTGAAATCATCTCATTGGAGGTTAGGTCACATATGAATTTTTGGGAAGAAAGACACAAATGTTCAGCTTACAACAATGGAAAACAGGTCTAGATTGAGTTGGAAGTTTCCTCTACTTTCTTATTAAGTTTCTTTTTTTTTAATTTTTATTTATTTATTTGAGATAGACAGACACAGAGAGAAAGGCAGATAGAGGGAGAGAGAGAGAATGGGCGCGCCAGGGCTTCCAGCCTCTGCAAACGAACTCCAGACGCGTGCGCCCCCTTGTGCATCTGGCTAACGTGGGACCTGGGGAACCGAGCCTCGAACCGGGGTCCTTAGGCTTCACAGGCAAGCGCTTAACCGCTAAGCCATCTCTCCAGCCCCTTATTAAGTTTCTTATAGTATGGTCTCTCTTTTAAAAATGCTTTATTTATTCATTTGCAACCAGAGAAAGAGAGAGATAGAAGACAGACAGACAAAGAGAATGAGAATTGGAACATCAGGGTCTCCAAACACTGGCAAATGAACTCCAGACTCATGTGCCACCGGTGCATCTGGCTTATGTGGGTACTGGAAAATCAAACCTGGGTCCTTAGGGTTTGCAGACAAGTGTCTTAACCACTAAGCCACCTTTCTAGCCCCAATATGGTCTCTTTATAACTCACTTTTTTGAGCTCTGCTTGCCAGCTTTCTTCAAAATAACTTCAGAGCAGCATTGGCTTTGCAAGGTCACCAGAAATCCTATTAATGGATAACATTGTTATATTTGATGTTCCGTTGGAACATGACAGATCAGAATGGTGGGGAGGAGATGACAGGACTACTATAAAATGTAAAACACAGGTCATCATGTGTGGTGGCAGATGCTTGTCATCCCCGCAGAGCATTGGGAGTCTCAGGGCAGCCTGGGGTACAGAGTGACGCTTTGTCTCAAAACAAACAAAGCAAAACCAAACCATAAAACCCCCAAAATATACTGGAACAAAGCATACTCATAAAAAATATTGTTCGATAACAATGCCTAGCTACTTTTATTAGAAAGCTTTCACATATAAGGATGAGCGGGATGATAAATAGATGTTGCTTTAAGACTTTTGAAAGACCTATTTTACTTAAGTTGCTATTAAAATGTACTTGCTAATGCCAAGCCTCAGTGTTTCCTTGACAGGGATTTGAATAAAGAAGAATTTGGTTCTGTCTTAAATATGAAAATGATGTTAACCATTCCCAGTGCCTAACACACGTAACAGTCAGCACTTCGGGAGTAGGTCTGTCTTCAGATGTTGCCACTGAATTCTTTCGAGTGACACTTTTGATATCCGTATCATTCTTGTTAAGAACTCAATAATGGGCTAGGTTAATTAGAGATAAGTAATTGTACCTTATATTAATCATCCTTCTGTCAGAATAAATTAACCTCTTTTGCTCCTATTTCCTGGAATTCCCAGTGTCCACAGACACTATACTTGAGGCATTAAGTAGACTCATAAAATTTAAAACTCATTTGAACTTGAAAATACACATTATTAACAGAATTATTAAATGTAATAATCACAGAGATTTATGCAGATCATGGAAGGTAAGCCTAATTCAGATACCTGACTGACAGGCTTGCTTCTTCCTTACTGTATAATCTGGTGAAATCCCATTGTACAGACTTAAATTCTGGGAAGAAAATGGACTACAACTGACTAGGGATTCTGAAATGCACTGTTGGAATGTTTGGTGTAATTAGTGTTGGTGTTACATGGAAATAACCTTAGTGAGAAGATTTCTCTCTCCACTGTCAATTTAGCTGATTTCTAATCTCCCACAAGACCTTTCTGTGGCTCCTTGGTATTCCTGCTAGAGAGGAAAGACTGTGAGATGGAGTTCTTACCACTTTTGTCTTAGGCAGTTCTTTATGTGGCTCAAGGAGAAGATGAATCATCCATGCTTCAAAGACTAGACATCAGAGGGCCTTCTTTGACATGGAGAATCAGAGGGCCCAAATAAACTGAAAAGCTAGCACAAACACACTGAAACAAATTTATTACCAGTGTAAATGGTTGCTCGATTGCTTTAGTAAGGTGTAATAACACAATGGATTTCACTGGCGGTAATTGGGGAAATATTCAAACATATGGCTTTTATTAAAAAGGGAGAAAAACAGATTCCACTAGGGAGGGTATGTTTATCCTAATTTTGAATTTGAGCCAAAAAAATCTTTGGTTGTAACTACTTCTTAAATGTTTCTACAAATATAGAAAGAGCTTTTGGCCCACTAAGGTAGATGAAGTTTAATGCAGTGTTAAATGAGAGGAGGAGAAGAGCTGGAATAGCAGTGCTCACCCCCGTGAAGACCGTGAAGGAGAGGAGGAGAGGAGCTGGAATCGCAGTGCTCATCCCCATGAAGAGAGTGAAGGAGAGGAGGAGAGGAGCTGGAATAGCAGTGCTCACCCCCGTGAAGACCGTGAAGGAGAGGAGGAGAGGAGCTGGAATCACAGTGCTCACCCCCGTGAAGAGAGTGAACGAGAGGAGGAGAGGAGCTGGAATCGCAGTGCTCACCCACGTGCAGAGAGTAAACAAGAGGAGGAGAGGAGCTGGATCCGCAGTGCTCACCCCCATGAAGAGAGTGAAGGAGAGGAGGAGAGGAGCTGGAATCGCAGTGCTCACCCCCATGAAGAGAGTGAACGAGAAGAGGAGAGGAGCTGGAACCGCAGTGCTCACCCACGTGCAGAGAGTGAAGGAGAGGAGGAGAGGAGCTGGAATCGCAGTGCTCACCCCCGTGAAGAGAGTAAACGAGAGGAGCAGAGGAGCTGGAATCACAGTGCTCACCCCCGTGAAGAGAGTGAATGAGAGGAGGAGAGGAGCTGGAATCGCAGTGCTCACCCACGTGCAGAGAGTAAACAAGAGGAGGAGAGGAGCTGGATCCGCAGTGCTCACCCACGTGAAGCTAGTGAACGAGAGGAGGAGAGGAGCTGGAATCGCAGTGCTCACCCCCATGAAGAGAGTAAAGGAGAGGAGGAGAGGAGCTGGATCCGCAGTGCTCACCCACGTGAAGCGAGTGGCCAGGTGGATAGAATGTTCCGTGTTGTAGGTCAGAACGTGTGCACCAGGGAGACATCGGATGCTCACAGCCAATGTTGGAGTAGGTACTAGGGAGTCAGGAGCTGGGTGAGTTTTCCTAGGCTTGAGTGCCCATGCGTGGTCCACACCTGTAATCCCTGCCTGCGCTATACAATAAGATTGCCTCCGGAAAGCAAAGCAAACCAAACCATTAAGCTGAACATCTATCACAAAATGAACTCAGGGAAGCTGGGTTTGGTGGTGCTCGCCTTTAGTCCCAGCCCTTGGGGGTAGCGGTAGGGGTGTGTCTGTGAGTGTGAGGCCGGTCTGTGAAGACTGAGTGAGTTCCAGGTCAGCCTGGAGTGAGATCCTACCTTGAAATCAAAAATAAATAAATGATAACAGGGGGAAAAACAAAAAGGTTCATTTCAGAGAAATTGAGGCTTTGGAGAATAATCTGGAGTAGAGCCGCAAGCTCGTGGAGGGGAGTTAAGCAGGGCAAGATTCACTCTTACTATTGCCTAATAGCAGCAGTATTTTCCAAAATGGTGCTTCACAGTATAATAAACTTGATTATATGTTGTGTGAAAAACATTTTTATGTATTTATTTGAGAGAGGGAATAAGGCAGATGGAGAGAGACAGAATGAGTATGGGCTATGTTAGGACCTCCTGTCGCTGAAAACAAACTCCTGACACATACTGATGCAAGATTTTAGGGGCTCAGGAGGGTTACCCCAAATTTATGAAATCCAAGTTTGGGTTTTGTCCTGCCTGTAACAAAGAATTAATTGATAATTTATAAAGATCGACTCAAGAAGGATAAATTATGAATTATTATGTTTAGGGAGAAATAAATTATGGGGTTATTTAAGGAGATTGGGAGATAGAGCAGTGTCATAAACTCATGGGAAATATGAAGCTCATGCTACAACACTGCATAGCTTATAAGGTTCATTTAAAAGAAATTGAGGCTTTTGGAGAAAAAACTGGAGTAGAGCCGCAAGCATGTGGAGGGGAGTTAAACAGGCTTTCAAGGAAAGATTGTGAGGTAGGGCCGCAGCTGAAATGTAGAACGTAGGCGTAAATGTAGGGAGACACACACGGCATGTGCCTGTGCTTCCTTGCGTGTGTGTGTGTCTGTGTGTGTCTGTGTGTGTGTGTGGTGAGTGGTGAAGTTAAGAGGACAAATGGTTAGGCTCAAGGACAAATAAGAGGGAAAAATATAGCAGAGTTCAAGAAATCCCGAGGAGAAATGAGTAATGAAGAAAGTTACGCCCAGGGTTACCCCGACTATAAAGAACTCACATAGGTAGAAGACCTAGAGTTAGCGAAATCATCCACGTGGTTGATCTGGGGTGTAAGGGAGATACACATGTGGTAGGAGACCAGAAGAAAATCATGCATTTAATCAAAGTGAGACGTTACCCCAAACTATAAAACAAAAGCAGAGGCAAGCAGAAGAGTCCTCCAAGACCAAGAAACTGTTTCATGCTCTTCTCCCAGACGAGAGGCAGGCAGAGTGGAGCAAAGCCACAAAAACAGAGCAGAGCTCAAAGGAGTGGGGAGGACCTAGCAACAGGAGAAGACAGCAGCCTTTATAGGCAAGGGGAAAGACCTTGGTTTGGTGATTTGGAGGGAGGATCCCAGAGCCAGCCTACCCGAACCAGCCTTCTAGGGAGTGCTAGACTGGGCACCAGGAGGCGCTGTAGATAAGTTTTGATCAGACACTCATTCCATTTCTATCAAGAATCTCATTCTTGTGCCGGGGAAGGTGGCATGTGGGGTGGCATCTCAGCTCTCTCTGGGCTTCAGTCTCTAACTGAAACTGTCTAAAAGGAGCTAGTTTTCTCCTATCCTCCTCAATACTCCACCTGCATCTGGCTTTTGGTGGGTACTAGGGAATCGAACCCTAGGCCTTCAGGACTTGCAAGCAAGCACCTTCAACCGCTAAGCCAATTCTCCAGCCCTATATGTTAATTTTTTTATTGCTATTAATAAGTTATGCCATTTGTTGATTTACTCTCAGTAAGAGAGTTCATCTATATAAAGGAATATATTCAGACCGGAGAGATGGCTCAATGGTTAAAGGCGTTTGCCTGCAAAGCCTAAGGACCTGGGTTCAATTCCGAGTCCCCAGTACCCATATAAAGTGAGGGGCACATGTTCATTAAAAAAAAGAACAATGAAATGTATTATTGAAAGTTAATTAGTGGAACAAAAAACGGTTTTCCCCCAGAAAAATTTGGCTTAAATGTAGTTGAGGATAAAATCTGCTCTTATGTTTCATTAACTGTTGGTAAGTACGTGTCATCTGCCATAAGTAATGTTTTCTTTTTCCAGAGTTACAAAAGACAAATACAAACCATTTAGTGCTTAAGGATTATTGTTTTCCTAGGACTGTGCCGTTGAACAGGTCACAACAAAGGTAAAAACGTAAGTGTGATTAGCGTTACATAAGCAAGATTACTTTGTGGCATTCTTCAGGGTCCAAGTCACCAGAGGAAGGGTTAAGAGGGAGCCCCCAACTAGGGTGTGATGTTGAAATGCCCTTCTTGCTCATTCCCGAATGACGGCTTTGTTTATAGAACTTATTTTTTTAATTGCCATGGAATGTTTTGATGTGTCAGACATTTAAGAACTCTGTTTGTTATACAAACCATTAAAAAGAAAACTTCTTAGTGGAAAAACAAGCCAATTTTTAAGCCCCTTGTTCCCCCCCCCCCCAACTGGCTCTCTTTCCTCTGTGTCTAGTCAGCTGTCTGCTTACACATGCACAGTCATTACTGGTTCCAACAGGATGAAATGACTCAGCTTTGTTTTCAAGGCTTTCACATTGTTTTCTCTGCCTTTTGTGAAAAAATGGTCTTTCACCAGAAGATGTGGGGGTAGGGTCTGGGAAGATGGTACAGTGACTAACGCATGCAAAACTGGAGTTCATATTCCCCAAATCCAAGCAAAGCAGAGTGCCATGATTCCAGCCTTCCTACAGTGAGTTGGAGGGCAGTGACAGAGAATTCTGGAAACTTGTGGTCCAGCTAGCCCGGCATTGACATCAGTGAACAACAGGAGACCCTGCCTCAAACAAGGTAGAAGGTGAAGACAGGCACCAAGGTTGTCTTCTGACTTCCACACATGTACTGTTACACACGTGACAGCAAAACGCACATGCACACACACACATATGTGCACACATATACACAGACAAAAAAACCAAAAATAAATAAATGATAATAAATGATGGTGACAGTTGGTGGAAGATTAAAAATATGTATGTATGTATGTATGTAATTTTTTTTTTTTTTTCGAGGTAAGGTCTCACTCTGGCCCAGGCTGACCTGCAATTCACTATGTAGTCTCAGGGTGGCCTTGAACTCATGGTGATCTTCCTACCTCTGCCTCCCGAGTGCTGGGATTAAAGGCGTGCGCCACCATGCCTGGCATATATATTTATTTGAGAGAGAGAGGCAGGTGGGGAGGGGGAGAGAATGGGCATGCCACGGTCTTTAGCCACTGCAAATGAACTCCAGACACATGTGCCACTTGTGCATTTGGCTTACATGGGTCCTGGGGAATTGAACCTGAATCCTTAGGCTTCACAAGCAAGTGCCTTAACCAAGGCAGCTTTCCAGGCCTCATTTTTTTTTTTTTTAAATTTAAGATCTCAGAGAAAGTATAAGTTGGCAACTGTGAGGGTTGCCTTTGCCCACCTTCCCACCTGTCCCGCCTCTCCATGCCACCCTTCTTCCTCTCTAAAAACCTTTGTTGGTCATGGAAACTTAACCTCAGTCACTTGCCTCGTGTGCGTTACACTCTTGCTTCTTCCCATCTGTCTTTTCCCACAGTCACTTGTGTTGCCTGTGATGGTTTGCTCCTTAAATATGCATTCTTTGAAAAGTAAGAAAAGAGGAGACTCAAGTCATTTCAGCGAGATATACAGGGACGGCTCAGCATCCCACAGTGCCACCCGAAAGCATGAAGGGGCGTGAGAGCCAGCGCTGGGCCTGGCCAGTGGCAGGGACAGTGTACACCTGGAAGGCAAACTCCTTTGAAAAGGATGGGATTTCTGCCTCTCTTTAAAACCTTGGAAACATTTCTTTGCGCTCCAGATCCTAATGATCTCAAAAAAGCTAATTTGAATCAGTTGTTTTTTATATATAGTATTATGTTGAAGTTATAATAAGTAAAATTTGAGATATTAAAAGAATTTTTCTTAACATTGCTCTTGATTCAGTATTTTTGTTGTTTTTTTTTTTTTTTTGAGGTAGGTTCTCATTCTAGCCCAGTCTGACCTGGCATTTACTCTATAGCTACAGGCTGGCTTTGAACTCACAGCCATCCTCTTACCTCTGCCTTCCAAGTGCTGGGATTAAAAGCATGTGCCACTGAGTTTGTATGTTAAGGTTTAGGTGCTGAGAAATGCTTTCTCATGAAATATAAACAAGCAAGCAAAAATCTGACGGATTCTTGTCTAGCAGTCTTGGCCCATTCGAAATGACCAGACTTCTAGCCACTCTGAATGTGGCCCTGTGGCAGGCTTGAAGATTTTTGGGACCTTGGTGCCATCTGCTGGTCAGATTTCAGCTTTTCATATTTCTTTTTAATTTTTTTCTCTAAGAAATATTACTTTATACTAATAAACACCTTTAAGTAAAGTTAAATCATTTAAAATCTCACTTTCAAGAACTTATGTAGAAACACAAAATATGTGTTTTGTACAATAAAAGCTCCTTATATTATGTGATCGTTTCAGTATTGAGTATTAGTTATTTTTGAGTGTAATGCACACAATACTGCCACCTTTTCATTATGATAGAAGAATACTCCTTTCCAAAAAAGAAATTCCACTTGTGAAATAAAATGTGCTTTTTTAAATTGAGCGGTCTGAGCTGGGGAGTGTATGTGTATATGCAAGCATCTTATTAATTGGTTGGTTGATTAGAGTGATGGATTGATCGAGGGGCCCTCCGTATTTTAGCCCAGGTTGGTCTTGAATTCTCCATCCTCCTGTCTTGCCTTGATTTTCTGAGTGCTGAAGCTGCAGGCTTGTGTCAGTGTGCATTCGTTCATACATGCATGCATGCATATATACATGCTACACATTTTAGTATCAGAAGTTGTCTTTTAAAATGGAAGGGGAACGGAGAACATTGGGTTTTTTTTTTAGTACATTATGCACCCAGATCTGACCTATATGATTTCAGCCTACAATATTCACTAATTTTCTGCAACCCTCTTTCAAACTGGACACTCTTGTCCCAGTTTTGCTGTTGAAGATGTGGCAAAGAAGCTAAAGACACAAGTGCTGCCATCTTAGGGAAATGCCAAATTTATGATAACAGGATGACTGCAATTACTCGTGTCAAGCTATGGTCGGAAAACTGAATTCTCAGATTTTTCTGTCTTTTGGTTTTCTTCTTTGGTAGTGATGGTCATCCCATTGTTGACCAGATCAGACGGGTCTTTGAAGCCTTTGCCCGGTTGACAGACAGCGCAGTTCATTCCTGCGTGAGCTTGTCTATTCCTGCTTCCTTAGTGGTGGAAAGAAGCATTGTGCGCACGGTACGCGTGGGGTGGATTTCGACCGAGATGGGAGCGGAGGACAGGGGAGGGGTGGGAGAAGATAATCTGCTGCCTGCCACGGGAAAGGTGGTGGAAAAGGGAGCAGGGGGTGTCGCCTGTGGGTGGCATCGGGGCACAGCAGAAGTCAAGCACAGGAGAATTCACATCCACAGGGGTCTGCCACATCTGCCATGTTCTGTTCAGCACTTATAACCACCATTTCATTAATCCTCAAACCAACTGAAGGAGAGGGTTATTGTGTCCATTTTTTTTTATGGATGAGGGAATTGTGTTGCTTAATATACTTAAGTAATTTATTTGAGAACATCAACTCACAAGTAGTTCAGTCCAGATTTAAATTCATCCATCCCTCCATCCCTCCAGCAAACAAAACATTCAGTGAAGGATTTAGCCTTCTTCTCTGGTAACCCAGTTTCCTCTCCTACATCACAATGCCACCTAGAGGCCAAATACTAAAATATTTGAAGCCCAACCTGTTGTCAGAACTCCAGGGCATCTCTGCAGACACCTCCACCTAATATACTTAAATTCTAGATTTTAGTTCCGATTGTTTTGTTTTTTTTGCTGCCCGTCTTCTTTGCAAATGACACAATCATTAGCATAGTTAATAAAATCAGAAGTGGGGTGGAGAGATGGCTTTCGTGGTTAAGACGCTTGCCAACAAAGCCAAAGGACCTGGGTTTGATTCCCCAGGACCCACATAAACTGAATGCGCAAGGTGGTGCATGCGTCTGGAGTTCATCTGTAGTGCGAGAGCCCCATTCTTTTTCTCTACCTGCCTCCTCTCAAATAAATAAGTAGATCAAATATTTAAAAAAATAAATTGAAATCAGAAGTTAGGAGTTGGTCTCAGTTTCTTGCTTTTTCTGTTTTGCTTTCTGCTCCTCTCTTCATGTCTTCCAGGCTTTTGAGATCCATCTTTCAGCTCCAGTTTTCCTTTAGCTTTTGCATGGCTTTGGGTCTGTTCTCAGGGGAAGATATTTCTTACAAAAGTATATATCTTTGCTGTCACTGGGATTTTGGAATGATTCCATCATCTTGTTACTTAGGTGTTAGCGTAAATGAAGTCCTGTCAGGAAAAATGTTGCTTTTCTAATCAAAGTATATTTTAAAGCAATGATGATCAGTCCTCAAAATATAAGAGTACAGATTTTGAGAACTTGGAAATAAAATAATGAACCTTCCTTCCTTTCTCCTTCCTTTCTCCTTCCTTCCTTCCTTCCTTCCTTCCTTCCTTCCTTCCTTCCTTCCTTCCTTCCTTCCTTCTTTCTTTCTTTCTTTCTTTCTTTCTTTCTTTCTTTCTTATTTAGGTTTGTGGAGGTCAGGTCTCGCTCTAACCTAGGTTGACTAGAACTCATTGTAGGCTCAGGCTGGCCTCTAAATCACGGTGATCCTCCTACCTCTGCCTCCCAAGTTCTGGGATTAAAGATGTGCAGCACCATGCCTGGTGAGCAGTACATTTCACTCATTTATCCATTCATTTGTTATTTAGTATATGTGTAACCTTAGCACAGAGAACCACAAATGATACTTCATCTGGATTTTTACATACACACTTCATGTAATGCTCCTTAGTAACTCCAACATGCAGTGGTACATTGACCACTGGAAATAAATCAATTTTTCACAAACACTAAGACCATTTTTTAGTGCTAGATGGGTCATTAGATGTTATAAGATGATGGTCTTAAAATTGGATATTATTTCTCTTGTGATTTTATAAACCTTTGATTAAAATATTCATAATTTAAAACAAAGTTTGGCTCATTATGGTCCAAGGTCTAAATTTAGCTGACTGCCTACCTCTTTATGGCTACAAATTTAGTTCATAGCATTTTGCATATTTAAATAGCAGAACAAAGAGTAATATAATATATGAAATTATATACTGTCTGTTGTAGATAGCTCCATGTTTCTGGGATGAACATCCAAACCAGACACAGTTTATGGGAGGAAGGAATTTACTTCAATCTTACAGATCCTGGGAAGTTCCATTAAATGGTGGAGGAAGCTGGTTCCCATTCATAAATCCAAGCAGAGAGACACCAACAAACACCAAAAAGTAAAATAAAAAATGAACACGAGATGGAAGAAGCAGCAGTAAGCAGGTGTCAGGCAGAGCTCACCATACTTGGCACACCTCTGGGCTGGAAACCCCATCTGCTCCCAAATACATGCTTGGGCTGGGCCCCACGTTCTGCCCTCAGTGACACCTCCTCCAGCCAGGCACCTGGAGACCCAGGTTATAAGCTTCTACAAAACGTCTGAGTCTATGGGGCATGTACATTTAAACTACACCACTGTCCAAATGTGGGCGTGCACAAGTAAAGTGTATTGAGACCCAGCCATTCTTTTCATATGTATTGTCTGTGGCTGCTTTCATACCACTCCTGCACAGTGGATTGACTGAGCCTCATTGTCTAGTCCTGCTCCCGCTACTGGTCCAAAAGATGAGAGCAGAGAGCGTAAGTACCCTCTCTGGTTCCACCTCAGAGTCTGAGCATCTTGGGCCTGTGTCCTCAGAAGGACAGAAGACTTCTGGAATCCTTTTGAGGGAGCAGCTTTTACCCAGCAGAGTCAGTGTGAAAATACTGAAGCCCTCTTGTGCCTAAACTGGGCATATTGGGCAATGACTGTCAGTACCTGGTATCTGGTATGAAGTCTGAATGCCCACACTGGCTGGTAACTGCCTTGATCAAACAGATTCCTTCCTTCCTTACAATGTCTCCTCAGATTCTCCTGAGCAGCTCCTCTTATTAGAATCCTGGCCATAGAGTCTGCTGCTGGGGAAAACCTAAACTAAGACAAATGTGAATTATTCCCATATCTATTATTTATGGTGTCATTTTGAAGTATAAGCTACCCATGTGTGATGAAAAATTTATAACCAAACATTTGGGCCACTCTTCCTTACTGCTATAGGAAAGGCAGGTTTTATTAATTGATAGTTTTATTCTGTATGACATTTATTGGCCAAATTTATCCTGAAAGATGCAGTTTGATAATTTTCTCATATTTTGAACATAAATGCCTATTCCGGGAGAATGATTCTTGAAGTATTGGATTAATCTTTCATACTGCAAAATTCTCCTTTCATCTTCTTTAAAATTTATATTATCTTATTTTATACTAATAAAAGTTTTCTACTACCTCTTCAGAAAACTTTTGCTCAGATTTTATTTTGCATCAGCAATAGATGGAAACAAACAGTATAAGAAGTAATTGAGATATTTTTTTCCATATAATAATTAGCTGGGGGTTCAGAATATTTATAAAAGAAGTATTTAAGAACTCTAGGAAGTATTCACATTTATTTTTCTTTTTATACTTTTCATATTTTTCTCTAGTGGTTAATTAAAATCAGTTAAATAGTGTCAGATCCATTTACCCTCATGTTCAATATTCTGTGGAGGTCTCTACAGCATGAATAATACTTAAATATAATTACTTGGAACACTGGGTTTATTAATGGAAATAATGAGCATAATACTTATTACCCTTAACATTTACAAGGAATAGAGCAGATATTTAAAAGATTTAATTGAAAAAAAAACACCCCAAGGAAAAAAGTATTTCATTTGCTTTGGCAACATTAATGTTATATTGTTTATACAACAAGATGGTTACAAATTACTTTCAAATTTTACTTCTTAATTTTTTTTTTTGTGAGCATGGGGATGTAGTATGTTGTTTAGTTTTTGTTTTTGGCAGGGGGTTTTGAGGTAGGGTCTCACTATAGCACAGGCTGACCTGGCACTCACTCCCAACGTGTGGAATGCTGGGATTAAAGGTGTGTGCCACCACACCAAGCCCAGGAATTTTTGAAGACATGTATGTGAAAAAAGTTCAAAAAGTATTTTTAAATGCTAGTCTTTGTAGTAAAAGAGATAAATGCACACACATATTTGTGTACGCATAGGATGTATTGAGAATAGTCACAATGATTTTGATGGAGGAAGATTACTGAGCGAATAGGACCAGAGATGGAGAGAAATATACTTTCATTATCCACTGCTGTATTGTTCATTTATTTATATGATTAATTTCAAAGGAAGTTATTAAGAAATAGAAAAAGTTAGCTGGGCGTGGTGGCGCACGCCTTTAATCCCAGCACTCGGGAGGCAGAGGTAGGAGGATCGCCGTGAGTTCAAGGCCACCCTGAGACTACAGAGTTAATTCCAGGTCAGCCTGGACCAGAGTGAGACCCTACCTCGAAAAACCAAAAAAAAAAAAAAAAAAAAAAGAAATAGAAAAAGTGGACTGGAGAGGTGACCCAACAGTTATAGGTGCTTGCTTACAAAGCCTTCTGGCCCTGTGTTCAATGCCCCAGCACCCACGTCAATCCAGATGCAAAGCATCTGTACTTCCAAGTGCCTGTGACAACGGGAGACAGAGCCAGGCAAATCCTAAGCTCAGTGGACAGCTACACACTAGCAGCAGCAAGAGACCCTGTTTCAAAGAAGGTAGACATTGTTCTCTGACCCCCCCCACACACATGTGCTGTGGAGTGCGCGCGCGCGCACACACACACACACACATACACACACACACACAAATGCATACACACAAATAGATTCCAAAAAATTGAAAAGAGATAGGAGGAAGAGAGAAAGCAAGGAGACTGGTGACATTGGTGGGACCCAGATTTCAATATCCATTATGCCATGCACTAATAATATATAACTGCATGTACACTATCGTGTCTATAAAGTGGAGATAGTAATATTTACTTCACAATCTAACACACATGTAAAAGTAGCAGATAGTCTGCTATAAACGGTCATCTGACTGTTTCAAATGATGAGAGTTGGGGTACTCCTCTTCCCTGACTTTCATGGGGTTAGTTCTAACCTACCCCCTTCATAAATGACATCTGAACATTTTGTCATTGGCAGACACAGCAGCCAACTTAGGATGTCACACTTCATTGGTCATAGCAGCCATGGAAGCAAAATAGACTCACTTTTCTAGTGTATTTCTACACAGTGCCATTTTATTATATGGCATCAGCCCTGAATCCAAGACCCTTCCATGTAAACAGACCCAGGTGGGGCTGGGGCTCCCGGGGTGTCCAGCCTTGGGGATAGCACCTTAAATTCTGTCCCAGCTCTTCTGAAGACCTGAATCTGAAAGCTGGAGGTTCTGAGTCCCCCTCATCCACTCCTCCCTCCCTCCCCCCTTCTGTTGCTGTCAGACTCTGAAGGGACAGGGACAGCGGAGCTGCAGGAAATTCCAAGACCACTGGAGAGGCCAGAAGCCCAGGACAGTTAATGATCATGGCCGCGGGCTGCAAAAGGTCCCGAAGCTGTGCTAATTCCTACCTACAACCTGTGAAGTTGACCTTATATGGCAAGAGGGGCTCCCGGTTATGACTGAGGTTAAGGAGTGCTTTGTGACTTTTTCTGGGGAGATGTGAACAAACATCTATTCACCCCAGATAGGGCACCTAAGGCAGACCAAAGAAACACGATCCCACCCACGTCTAGCTTAGGGCCTAACTTCTAGAAGCATGACTGACTCACAAGCAGCTGCCTTACCAGAAAGCCCACCCAAGTATGGGCGATGACCCCCGCAGTGCTGCCTGGAACGGGTAATCGCTGACGTAAAGGCGGGGAGGGGTACTGTGAGGCCAGAGCTTCCTGAGCCTTGCACATCTCACTTGCTTCCTGAATCTTCTGCGCTTCCCCGCTCCCTGGAGGAGGGAATGCTTCATTTTGGAGGAAATGGCTACACACACAATAAGGAGTTAAGAAGGGAAGACTTCTCGATTCCCCAGGTGGGACAACCTCCTCACCTGATTCCCTACTTCTGGAAATGAAAGAGCCAAAGGCCCCTGCTGGCTTTGAGAGTGGGGAAAGGACCCAGTGAGCTAGAGGAGGCGATAGCCTCGGTTTTTAGCAGCAAGAAAATGGGGAGGGGGGGATGCCAACAGCCAGAACCAGCAGTTGGTTTAACAAGCAATGGAAACCAGCTGCTCCAGGTTAAATGTGTGCATTTCATTTTTATCTAAGGCCATTCATAACTACACAATGCTGTAGCCGAGTGGGTGGCTGCATGAGCAAACATGACTTCTATCGTCATAGCTTTCAGGCATGGGGCTCAGCTTTAAAGACTTATTTCCTACTTATTTGATTTTTTAAAAATCTTATGTTTTATTGTGTATGTTTACTTAACATATTTAAAAATATTTATTTTCAAAAGAATAATTTTAGGAGAAAATATAGGTCCCGTTTATCAATGGAAATCTTAACATGTCATAAGTATTATCTGTTCAAATGTATGATAATATATTGCTGCTGGGCATTGTGGCAAACAACTTTAATCCCAGCACACGGGAGGCAGAGGTGGAAGGATCACTGGGAATTTGAGGCCACCCTGAGACTATATTGTGAATCCCAGGTCAGCCTGGGCTAGAGCTAGATCCTGCCTCGAAGAGCCAAAACATATATATCACTAACTTCTCATTTGCTATTTGGAGGTCAAATCTAGCTTGCTTATCTTTCAAAAAGCTGTAGAGGCATTCTGAAGGGTCGCTGGCGTGGTTGGTTCACTGTGACCAGGAGAAACAAGAGAATGCCCCCACTGGTACCATTACAATGATGGATTCGATTTTTGGACACTGGGGTATGTGGGCTTATCCCTCCTTACAAAGTTCATTACTATTGTCAAATCAGATGACTTGTTATTTCTGGGATTACTCTTTTTCTCCAATTTTGGTACTTTATACAGTTTTTCTCTCTGAATTAAATCATAGCAAATCAAAGTTCTTCTACACTTTCTTAAATGCCTTCCTGTCTGCTCTTGTCTGCCAGAAGATGACAGGAGCACTGTAAAGCAATTGTTCTCAGCTTTGAACACACATCAGAATCACTCGAGACCTTTAAACATACTGATGTCTGGTCCTTAAACACAAAGATCTTTGTCATTTTGTCTGGGGTAGTACGCGTCGGAGTTTTAGTTGCTCCAAGGTGAGTCAGATATGCACGGCTATGTTTGAGGTGACATTTTCTGATTATTTGTAATCAAAGACAGTTTTAAAGCAGATTTATTATGTCTTAAACACCTAACCTTTTTTTTTTTTTAAATTCCTATGGAATTTTATCTTATGTAGCCAAATGAATGACACCAAATAATTTTAGGCCTCTACTTTTAGTAAACTATTAAATTTGAACATAAGAGTCTATAGTGCGTTTTAATTTTATAAAGTCATTGGTCACATATCATAAATGTCATAACCATGTTAAGAATAGTGTGAATGAATGCTTTCAAGTAACTCTGAAAGTATTGTTTTATTTCTTGGCATTAAAGTCAGGCTTTTATATTAGGCACTTTGGAAATTACTATCTATTCTTTAGTAAACTGTGCAGTTTATGGTAGAATATCACATTTTACAAGAATAAAATAACATGAATATTAAAACATCTGCCTGCTTCTTGCAAATGAAGGCATCTGTGCTGGTATGCATTACTATGTACAACCTTAAGTGCAGGAAATTCTGGTTCCTTGTAGAGTTCCTTTCTGAGTCTTGTCCTTTTAAAAAACACATTTATTTATTTATTTTCAAGCAGAGAGAGAGAGAGAGAGAGAGAGAGAGAGAGAGAGAGAGGGAGAGAGAGAGAGAGAGAGAGAGAGAGAGAGAGAAAGAGAGAGAGAGAATGGATGGACATGTCAGGGCCCCTAGCAGCTGTAGACTAACTCCGGAGGCATGTGCTACTTTGTGCATCTGGCTTTATGTGGGTACTGGGGAATATTGCCCAGGCTACTAGGCTTTTTAGGCAAGTACCTTAATAGCTGAGCCATCTCTCCAGCCCTTGTGTTTCTTCCTTTCTTTTTTTTTCTTGCATTTTAAATATATTTATTTATTTATTTGCAAGGAGAGAGAGAGAAAGGGAGAGAAGGAACGGGAGAGAGAATGGGCGCACCAGGGCACAGTGTCACTGCAAGCGAGCTCCAGACGCATGTGCTACTCTATGCATTTGGATTTATGCGGGAGTTGGGGAATGGAACCTGCTTCATCAGCCTTTGCAGGTAAGTGCCTTAACCACTGAGAAAGCTGTCCAGCCCCCCATGTCTCTTTTTAACATCTTTATTTATTTACTTGAGAGACAGAGAGGGAGTATGGGTGCAACAGGACCTCCCACTACTACAAACAAACTCCAGATGTATGTGCCACTTTGTGCATCTGGCTTCATATAGGTACCAGGAAATTAAGCCATTATCCCAACCTCCATGTCTCCTTAAAAGTGAGTGGCAAGAGGCCTTGGGATGCCATTTCTCTCTCAATCTCTCCTTACAAATAAATAAATAAACAAAATACTTAAATAAAAAGAGAAAAAAAACCCTAATTTCATCTGCATATAAGAAGAAATGCTTTTCCTATTCAACATCTGGTTGTGGCTGAAATGATTAAAGAAAAGTGTGTTCTAAGTTTTCCTTGAAGTTTCTAAATAATTGATAAATTGATCAGCACTCCTGGAAGTGTGTCCTTTGTGTAGCAGTTATCATGTTCGCCTTACCACATTCGCCTCAAGAAAGGCCTGGAAGAAAGCCCAGTTGCAAAAAAGCAGCTGTTTGGGGAGGAGGAAATTGCAGCCAGATCATGTCATTTACTCCATGTAACATACAATTAAAAGTGGTGTAGATTTCCTCAATGCTTGTGATCGCGAGACGCACTCTCGGAGAAGTTGTGAGGAAGGAGGGCCGCTGACATGGGCCTTATGTTCCACACGGGCTTTCTTTCACAGCCAAAAAGAAACAGCTTCCCGCCGTGGGCCAGCTGAGCCACTTGGAGGCAGGGGGAAGACCAGAGCGCACGCAGGTGGGAACTCGGCCCGCCGAAAAACACGAGGCTGGCACGGAGCTCATGGCGTAGGTGTATATAGGAAAGACAGGAGATGTGAGAGGTTTCCTCCACTTGATCTGACATTCGAAACGAGGTATTGTAATTAAAAAAAAATCTTTAGGACCCATCATAGTAATCACCATAACAAACTGTCACCTGTATTCAGAGACTTGATTGCTTTTCTACTCTTTCTATAGAAAATTAGACCAAATTGTATGTGAAATGGCGATGAAAGAATGTGCACACAAAGAATGTAGACCAGTAATAAAACTTCTATTTGTCAATAGAACTTGACTTTTTTTAATGACAACAAAACCTGCCTTTTTTAAAAAAGAGAATTATTTTATTTATTTATTTGAGAAAGAGAGAAAGAGAGAGAGAGAAAGAGGTGTGTGTGGGGGGTTGGGTTTGCTAGAGCTTTCAGCTGCTGTTAACGGATTCCAGATGCATGTGCCACCTTGCTTATGTGGGTTCTGGGGAATTGAACTTGGGTCCTTTGGCTTCGCAGGCAAGTGCCTTAACTGCTAAGCCATCTCTTTAGCACCCTGTTTGAAAACTTTTAAATGGCAGTAGTTTATTATTTGTTTTCACTATAAATAAAATTAATTCTCACTTTTGTTCTGAGCCTTTGAAATTTGTAACTTGCGCCTCCTTTGCTATTCTCATCGACAGCATTCAGCTTACTGCGGTCCCTTATTTCCTTTCCAAATACAACGTCCACCATCTCTTTTCTGCACTCCTGTCTTTAAAGCTATGATTCTGAGGCTGGTAAGATAGTCAGCAGTGACAGGCACTTGTTTATAAACCCTGCCAGACAGGTTCAATTCCCCAGTATCCAAGAAATGCCAGATTCACAAAGTGCCGCCTGCATCTGCAGTTTGCAGTGGCAAGGGTGCATGCACCCCTTCTCACTCTCTTTCTCATAGATAAGTAAAACTTGAAAAATTGTGATTCTGCTCATGACTGATGGCTTCAGTGTGGAGGCTTATGTTTCTTACTCCTCGGGGTTTTCATCTCTCACCAGAGAACACTTCATACATGAAGAGCCATGCATGTGCTCCGGGATTGCATAGCTGTGTTTTAACAGCTATATGGACAGACTCGTCCTGAAACATCTCTTGTGGTTACTAGTGATGGTAATTTGAGGCTAATGTTGACTGTTTTCTTTGTTTGTTAATTTTTAAATTTTTATTTATTTGAGAGCGAGAAGAGAAAGAGAGAGAGAGGCAGATAGAGAGAGAGAGAGAGAATGGGCACACCAGGGCCTCTAGCTGCTTGATGCAAACTCCAGATGCGTGCACCACCTTGAGCATCTGGCTATATATGTAGGTGCTGGGTAATAGAACTGGGGTCCTTGGGCTTTGCAGGTAAGTGATTTACCCACTAAGCTATCTCTCCAGCTCCTGTTTGTTTGTTAGTTTTTTGAGGTAGTCCCAGGCTGTCCTCAAACTCACAGTGATCCTATAACCTCTGCCTTGGGGGCTGGATTGAAGTTGTGTGCCAGCACACCCAGCTAATGTTGACTATTACATAAAGAAAAGAAAGTACCGTGGAGGGTTTTAGCATTATTTTAACAACAATTTTCTCTTCCTATGCTTGTTTCTACTTGGAAGCTAGTTTGCTAAACTGAGATGGATTGGTTCAGAATGTTTCATTGAAAGTATTTAAATTTTTGTTTATTTTTATTTATTTATTTATTTGAGAGCGCATACGCACACGTGTGCACGAGAGAGAGACAGAGAGAGAGAGAGAGAGAGAGAGAGGGAGAGGAAGAGAGAGAGAGAGAGAGAGAGAGACAGAGAGACAGAGAGACAGAGAGACAGAGAGAGACAGAGACAGAGACAGACAGAGAGAATGAGTGCACCAGGGCTTCCAGCCACTGCAAACGAACTCCAGATACATGCACCATCTTGTGCATCTGGCTTATGTGGGTACTGGGGAATCGAGTCTTGAACCGGGGTCTTTAGGCTTCATAGGCATCTCTCCAACCCATTGAAAGTATTTAGAAACAAGAGGGTGCTGGGTGTGGTGGCTAACACCTGTAGTTCTAGCACAGGGAAGGCTGAAGCAGGAGGATGGGAGAGTTCAAGATCCGCTTGAGTTATTTAGTGAACTCAAGGCAACCGGCAACTGAGCCTGGGCTACATCGGAATACCCTATCTCAAAAAAAAAAAAAAAAAAAAAAGGCACAGGAGGAGGAGGGCAGAGCACGAAAAGAGAGATTTTGATGTTGGGCAGAATAAGTATTAGCTCTGTGGCTGGTAACAGACCACCTGCACACTTCCTTAGATATAGGACATGATAATATTGCTTCCCTGCTGATGCCATTGGCCACGCCACCTCAGGAGGTGATTTACTGCATCAGACTATAAAAGGTCACTGTTAATACCAATTAAGGTGGCAAGCTAGCTACATGAGTGATGACGGTTGCACAACCGATCAAATCAGCTTAGACTGTGTCTGGTAAGGCTTCCTTGTAGCAGCTCTTTGATGGCTACAGAAAAGCAGAAACCGCAAGTCAAAAAAATCTCCCAGTCACTAGAAAACAAAAGTTAGTGGAATTTAATTTCTAGGATGAAGCAGGGGTGGGTGCATGAATGAAAGCTGTGTTGCTGTTTTAACATTTAAGCAGAAGCAGGTTATGTTACATTTGAGGTGTAACTTGCGTTCTCTTGGTTTTAGATGACTTTGAAATTGTGACTAACAGGGGAATAGGAGGCTCTATTTTGTACAAACTTGATATCAACAATGTGGCAGTGATATGAATAATAAATGCAGAATAAGGGATTTACATTGTGAAGAATTGCTGTTTTGGCAAGCAGACATAATTTCTTCGCATGTGATTTGTGTGGGGATGTGAAGAAACACTGCTCTTGAAAGTGATGTTTGTTAGGGCTGGAGCGATGGCTTAGCAGTTGAATTGCCTGCTAAGTTTAAGGACCCAGGTTTGACTCCCCAGAACTCACGCAAGCCAGATGCATAAGGTAACATATGTGTTTGGCGTTCGATTGCAGTGGTTAGAGACCCTGGCACACCAATTCTCTCTCTCTCTCTCTCTCTCTCTCTCTCTGTCTCTCTTTCTTTCTCTCATAAAAAAAAAGAAAGTGGTTTCCAAAATTCTCTCACCAAGTCACAGGCCCAGGACATAAAACATAGATGTCCTGGCCTTGCCTGACTGGAACTCCTTTCTGACCGCTCCTGGCCATACAGAGAAGCTTCCTGATTCGTCCTCCTTAGTTTTTCCAGGTCTGCTCACCACATGGGCAGACCCTGTTTGAGTCTGCACTTTTCTCCTAGGAACACCAACTAATCAAGGTACTTACACATTCAAGTGAGCATCCCAGTTGGATACTCCATTTATGAAAAGATCTGATCCAAGTTGCCTCGTGGAGTTCCTGAATTTTACTACTTGGGCCATCTCAGCTTGGGACTTTTCCTGATTTTTTTTCTATTTTCTCTTACTTCTACTCTTTCTTAAAATGAATCTCTCATAACCTATCCTTAAAAATAAATCCTTTCAGGGCCGGGCATGGTGGCGCACGTCTTTAACCAGAGGTAGGAGGATTTATCAGGGTAAGGCTTTTAACCAGAGGTAGGAGGATTTATCAGGGTAAGGCTTTCTCTCTACCCTGTAGATGTTCATCTCTTCTTGTTTCTTCACATAGTCTTTCTTCTACATGTGTTGGTCATTTAGCTTATAAAGGACACTGCATGACTTTATTTTACTATAATTACCACTTTAAAGTCTCTATGTTTAAATAGTTTCAAACTAAAGTTAGGAAGTGAAGATGATATGAATCTTGGGCCAACACGATTTATACAATTCAGGGTACCACACCAGATTAGTAAGTTGTAGGTTAAGTGACAATGTATGTAAGTGACTTGTGTACTAGGCCTTCAAACAGTGTTAGCTGTGACTATTTTTGTTTTTTAAATACTTTATTTATTTATTTGCAAGGAGGGAGGGAGGGAGAGAGAGAGAGAGAGAAAGAGAGAGAGAGGGGGAGAGAGAGAGAGAGAGAGGGAGAGAGAAAGAGTGACAGAGAGAGAATGGGCTTCCCAGGGCCTCCGGCCACTGTAAACAAACTAGATGCATGTGCCACTTTGTGGATCTGGCTTTATGTGGGTCCTGGAAAACCAAACCCAGGTGGTTAGGCTTTGCGGGCAAGTGCCTTAACCGCCGAGCCATCTCTGCAGCCCATGAACATTTTCATACAGTCCAGGTTTGGACTAATCTCAGCTTCAGAAGACAAATACCAGTTCTGCTTTGACAAATTGTACCCTCTCCTTTGTTGGCATAAAATTCATACTCTTTCTCTTATTCTTCAAAATACCTACTATTTAGTAATGGAATGGCCCAGAAATGGTAGCCAGTCATGCAAACCTAGAGTAAAACTTAAAGTAGGAATCATGTAGTATTTTATGTTTTTCTAAGGTCATTTTCATAGTTTGAGACTTCTGCTTATTTGTGAATGTGTGTGTGTGTGTGGGGGGGTGGTGGTGCCTGTATGTGTGTGTGAGCAGAGGTGTGCATCCACGTGCGTGTGTACAGGCCAGAAGCGAATATCAGATGTCCCCCTCTATTGCTATTCCACCTTATTTCCTTGGGACCAAAAGTCTCTCCGTAAAACTGGAGCTGCTGTTTTCTGGTCACCCTGGCTGAACAGCGAGCTTGAGTGACTGCTGTCTCCACAGCCCCACCTCACTGCTGGGGTTACACGGGCGTGGTGCCTGAGCCTGACTTTTTATGTGGCTGGTGGGGGTTGAATTCGGGGTTCTCATGCCTGCACAGCAAACACTCTAGTAAGAGTGAACCATCTCTCCTGCCCCCAGGCTCTCATATTTCTTGCAGATGGTTTTTTCAAGGAGGAAAGACTTGGTTTTAGATAAGCCTGTATATTTGCTTAAATAAAGCTTGGTGTATATGTGCTGTTCCTTAAATTTACAACATTCATAAATGATTTTTTTCCATATATTAAAAACTGATAAACTTGGGCTGTAGACATGGCTCAGAAGTTAAGGTGCTTGCCTGCGAAGCCTAATGACCTGGGTTTGATCCTCCAGTACTCACATAAAGCCAGATGCACAAAGTGGCCCATGCATCTAGTTCACCCATTCTCTCGCTTTCTCTCTGTCCCTCCCTCCTTCCCACCCTCTCTCTGTCTCTCTGTGCTTGAAAGGAAACAAATAAAAATGTTTTAAAAGACTGATAAACTTCATCTTTAAAACACTCACATGTAGTACATAATATGTGTACCTTGTAAAAATTCAAATAATATAGAACTTCCTAGAGAGAAAAATAGAATGGCTCTCTTATTTTCCCTCTCCTCTCCATGAACACAGTTAAAGAGCCTACTGCTCATCCTCTTTGACTTTTTGGATGTTTTCCAAATCCACAGAGTCATAAACACAGAATTAGGAAGCATTTTTAGTTTTGACAGAAACGCAATGACTTTGCGGGCATTGTTCAAGGCTTCCCCCTTTCCACCAGAAGTGCTGGCTGTGTTGTTGGAGATATGCTAAATCTCGCCACTAACACACCTTCTGCACAGGACTCTATGCGTTGAGAGAGCCTTGGGGGCAAAGGACAAGGAATGGCTTCTCAGGTGGAGTATCTGGACAAGTGGTCCATTTCTCCAAAAGGAAGGTGTCTTGAGGAAGTGGCAATAGTCAATAGGCAAGAGGCCGAGCGGCCTGAGCAAGGCTTCCCGCCGGCCACCCCAGCTGGGTACCAGCCTCCAGCGGGAGACCACCTGGGCCTGCGTGGAGGCCAGACCCCTCCCTGTGAGCCGACAGCGCAGGACAAGGAGGCAGCCGAGAGCCTGCGGAACCGAGCGCGCTGAGAAAGGGCAGCCTCAGCGCTCGCAGCTTCTGATCCAAGTAGGAGGCTGAGGCCTTGAGCAAGTTACCCCTTCAGGAGGCGGTGGATGGAGAGATGAGGGCGCGGGGGGGGGGTCCCAGATGGAGGGTTGCTGTTTTGTACCCCCCAAATGGACACACAGGCAGAATGGGAGGAGTTTCTTCTCCAAAAAACATATCTAAGCGATTTCATCATTTCAGTACAAGGGATCCAAATAATTTAAAACTGACATATTACTTGTTAAGTTACATTTATGTAGGATTTTTAGAGCTTAAAAAAAAAAAAAAAACTTCGCTGTTTCCCCCTCATTTCACTCTCACAATGACTTGGTAATAGGTCTTATTATAGGTATTGGAGCAAAGCTTTAAAGGGAAAAGAGATTTGTTTATGGATTCAAGATTTTTATATTCCTGGCTTCACCCTTTTCCCATGAAAACATACTACTTCTTATTAAATCAAATTCATATTTAAATTAAGCAGGAATAGTTAACTACTGTCAAAGTTATTTATGATGGAGAATTGATTTTTCTGAAAGGTGTTATTTTAGCTTTCTGCTATAAATGTGTTCCAATAAATATTTATTGAAAATTACCATTGATACATTTATTTTGAACTCTTTTGAGTTTATATTTTGAGTCCTAGCATCTGAACCCATCTATCTCTATGCTGAAGATAATTTTCTAACTTATCAGTGTACTTAGGGGCAACATTTCCTTATCATCATAAAGCTGAAGTAGGCACCTTCATAGGACTTTGAATTGGCACTTGGTGCCCCAGATGTGGCCAGGGAGGTGTTGGTATTCAGCCTCGAGGGCCATTGGGACAGCAGTGGCAGTAAGTACCAAGGTAAGTGTCTTGAGATCCTAGCCCTGGTGGTGTAAGTGGTACAGTCAGGCATGGAGAGGCTGCAATAAATACTTCATTCCTACTGAACAGACTCGGCCTGTTGGCCTGACTTTTGGCTGGCTCTGCTTATTCCTGGCTTCGTCCCTCCAACATGCCAGTGACTATGAGCGCTCCGTGCAACCTGCAGTTCTGTGCGTCTCACAGGGTCTCACAGCCTGTCGAGTCTTGTAGCTACTCTCTCATTGTACTTTTCTGTAGTCACCTGTCATTGACTCACCCTCATCTGTTCTCTGTCCCTATAGGTTTCTCTCTTCTAGAATCATACCATGTTAACTAGGAACCTCCTGGTAATAGTATTATAATACTAACAAACATTAAATAAATCTTGTATGTTCTGCTTCAATCAAAGCTAAGATTGATTGCATGCCCAAAACTTGCTTTGTTCAATTTTTAAATTTAAATTTATTTTACTATTTATTTATTTGAGAGAGTGAAAGAGAGCGAGAGCGAGAGAGCATGCCAGGGCCTCCAGGACTGCAAATAAACTCCAGATGCATGCACCATCTTGTGCATGTGGCTTACGTGGGTCCTGGGGAATCAAACCTGGGCCCTTTGGCTTTGCAGCCAAGCACCTTAATCACTAAGCCACCACTATTTTTTAAAATATGATTTAAATTTTTTTTGGTTTATTTTTATTTATTTAAGAGAGACAGAGAAAGAGAGAGAGAGAGAGAGAGAGAGAGAATGGGCACATCAGGGCCTGTAGCCACTGCAAACGAACTCCAGATGCATGTGCCACCCCAGGCAAGCGCTTAACTGCTAAGCCATCTCTCCAGCCCCAGTCCTAAATTTAATATTTTTTATTAAATGGTTTATATGAATACTCTCAGGTCATCTTCATATGTATATATAGGCTTTTTTTTTTTTTTTTTGAGTTAGCATTTTGCTCTAGCCCAGGCTGACCTGGAATTCAGTATGTAGTCTTGGGCTGGCCTTGATAACTCACAGTGACCTGCCTGCCTCTTGCCTCCCGAATGCTGGGACCTGGATTCCTCACAAGTCTTCTAATCCTCCTATTCTCATTCTACACATGGGAAAGGCAGACACACAGTACTACCACCGTCACAGGGCAAATAAGTGATGGTGGCAAGTTTCAAACCCAGGTTGCTGATGCCAGATGTGTGTTTTTAACCCACTGTTTCCACCAGCTTGCAAATCAGCTAGCATTGGTTTCTGTTACTTGTTGGGCAAATGAAGTAGCCACTCCACATGTTTCTCTTACTGGTAACGGAAGTTGAGTGATAGAACTAATAAGCAAAAAAGTCTCCACGTACATATTTGTAGATACAACCACTAAATTGAGGAGGTATTATTCACAAAGGCTTATCCATGGACATATTTACAAATATTGGTAGGTGAGTTCACAGAATGCTACTTGATGGTCATGTGAAAGAGTTAACTGGGTCAGAGGCATATATGGGCCCATGTAGCATAGCATTCAAGTCTCATTTAGGAATCCTTGGGTGCCACAACCCTGAAAAAAGCAGCAAGAGACTCGCTGTAACTGGAACATGGGCAACAATGTAAGGCTGCATTACCAGCCAGGGTAGGTGGATCTTAGAGTCAGGCACATGATCAAATAGTGCAAGGCCTTTGCTTGGCCTCTCCTTGGCTCTGCATAACACTGCAGTGTCTTTTCTCTCTCACAGAGCCAGCAGATAAATCAGAGGACCAAGTGCTGAGTCCTTAACTTTGCTTTCCTCTGGTGGCTCAGAACTCAGGATGGGAAGATGATACGCTTGGGATCCCTGGTGCAGACATTCCATGAAAGGTATTTTGTGAAAGTATTGATTCACTTTCTATTTTTGTTTATTTGAGAGAGAGCAAGTATGTACGGGCCCACCAGCGCCTCCTCCCACCACAAGTCAACTGCTGATGCACGCACCGCTCTGTGCGTTGGGCTTTAGGTGAGCACTGGGGGAATAGAGCCTGGGCCGTGAAAGGTATTCTTGAAACACTTGTTAACTTCAAGAGGTCCCTGGGTGTGGGACAGGGACAAGAGAAGGTAATGGGGGTCATGATGAATATGACCAAAATACATTATATACATATATGAAGTTGTCAAAAAATAATTTTAAAAAAGTGGACCCTGGGATTATATTGGGGTCCATATGATATGCCTTGGGACATTACAGGGTTTGGTTCTTCTCATTGTTATGCCTGGAATTGCCAAAGACGTTTCGAGAACGTCACACTTACTAATGGTAGAATGGGCACTCCCTTGAATCTGGTGCCTTTGAATGGCTGGTAAGTATCTCAACAAATATAAGAAAGTTAGCAAACAGCTGATCTCCTCTTTCTATAGGCTTCAAGAACCTGGATTCACAGACCCAGGCCTCAGTGGATCAAGGCAATGGCATAGTGTAGTACCCTTTTGCACATAAAGGTACAAACTCCCAAAGGACAGGCTAACCGCCAGAGTCGCCCACAGTGGCTCTCATGTTATCTTGACACACACTTGTCCGCCGCGTTGACAAACATCTGTGTTAAGGAACTTAATGTGACAACTTGGCCAATGTAATTGATAAAACGTCCTCCTAGGTTGGGTGTAGTGGCACCCAGCTCTATGCTCAGCACTTGGGAGGCTACGGCAGTAGGATCTTGAGCTTGAGGCCAACCTGAGCTATGTATGGAGGTGCTACCTGAAACAACAACAAAAACCAAAAAATGGAGCTCAGTGACATAGTGCTTTCCTGGAATGTATAAGAACCTGGGCTCTATCACCAGTACCACAAGTAAAAAAAAAAAAAAAAAAAAAAAAAAAAAAGAATTAGGCATGCAAAATCCACCAAGTTAATTTTTTCTTATATACTACAAGTGTATTTTCAGTAAACTAATTTAAAAGTCAGCAACAGAAGGCCTGTGATAAATTTTTTAAAGTTTTTTTTTTCATAATTTTACATTTGACTTTTTTTTATAACACTCAAATGTATGGGCATAAGTTAGTATTGAGAAGAAAAGTTTCTTGGATCTGTGAACTCAGGAGGACCATAAGGCATTAAAAAAATAAGTCAATGTTCTGAAGTACATTAATTAATACTTTTGACTACTCTGACCAGTAAAGATCCTTAGAGAGATATACCCCAATTTCAAATCCAATTAAAATAGTATCCATTACTAAATTAACCCATGTACACTCAAATCTTGATATAAAATGATGTGGTCTCCAGACACTGATTAATTAATCAAACATGCAAAAATATGTCAAGACAATTATGAATTCACTTATTCTAGCTCAAAAGTCTTCAAACTCCTTGTATGTTAGAAGTTTTATATACTACATCAATTTTCTGTGCTTCATTTAAAAGATAAAACTGAAAGATATTCCACCATATGCTTATTTAAATGCAGTGGAAAAATGTTCTTTTCAAAGCATATGGTGACATAATTAGGTGTCTGAATACAGCAAGGTTGAAAAGAAATATGAACTACATTGAAGGGATTTGCTGCAGAGTATCCACACATCAGTGTCTTCTCTGGGTTATCATTGTTTTCATAAAGAAATATGTAAGCACTTGGGGATGACAGACATCCGCTGTCACCCACCATGGTCGTGGTAGGTGGTGGATCCCAAGGCTGCTTTTCCTCCCCTTGTTCTGTGTAAACCTGTGTGACTCATGCCCACAGCCTCTCACAGAGCTGGCACAACTCCAGCTCCACTGACTGTGTTTGAATAATGGTCTGTAGCAGGGAGTCTGCGCGTACCTACTCTGATCTTCGCCTGCTGGCTCCTTGTCCCTCAAGGGCTGGTTGTCCACCAGAGGTGAAAGGCCTTCAGTGCCTTTCCTTTAACAAAGGGGTTGCTTCAATATGTCTTTTGCTTTGGTGTAATCCATCTGGAAAGAGAGGAGAAAGCTTGAAAATAAATTCTGTATGATATATGGATAAGAGAATTAGTTATTGTTATGAGAATTTTAAATTAAAAAAAATGAATCTACTGTTACTGAGCATGATGGTACTTGCCTGCAGTCCCAGTTGTCTGCAGGCAGAGGCAGAGGGATGGCAAGTTTGGAGCCTGCCTGGTCTATGTAGTAAGGCTTTGTCTCAGTTTTCTTTTTACATGAAAATATTAAAATATGGGAAACATATTTTATGGGTTCGAATGGGTTTGGTCATGGCTCCATGCATTGATTTCTCCTCATTTTCCCCCCAACTATTTCCAACTACTTAGGACATAAGTATCTTATATGTCACTGATAAGCAGAGTCTGGATATTTCACAAAATTTTTCCTTTAAAGCCCCTGACTGGAATTAATACTATATATTTATCTTAGGCATATGTTGTTTTCAGCCATATTGCTTGCTTGCTAATATGATAAGTCTCACTAACTTCAATTACCATTTTGACATTATTTGAAGAGAGTATTCTTTTATAAATTTATTTATTTAAAAGGAGAGAGAGGGTGAGAGAGAGAGAGGATGAATTGGCATGCCGGGGCCTCCAGCTGCAGCAAATGCACTCCAGATACATACGCCACCTTGTGCATCCGGCTTACGTGGATACTATACTGGGGAATCAAACCTGGGTCCTTAGGCTTTGCAGGCTAGCACCTTTAGCTGCTAAGCCATTTCTCCAGCCCTAAAGAGACTATTCTTAACTTTATTAGTATGGTTGTCAGTAAACTAAGTGGGTCGTATAACAATATGCACAGACATTAGATGCCATCTAGGGCAAAAACTCATGGTCCTTCCACGGAGTATTTACCTGGCTCCTTTTGTGACGTTTTCTTCTGGTAGACATAAAAGGAATGAATCATTATCTCTGGCTTTCGCAGCACAGTTACTTTCTAATCAACCTTTTTTTTAAATTTTTTTTTTTTTTTACCATTTACCAGGGGATTACTGACTCCCCGGACGAATGCTGTAATGAGCCAAATCCCACTCGCCAGAGCAGTGGTTTGCAAACTCCAGTGTGCATTGGGTTCATTTGCAGGCTTGTTGGAATACAGGCTGCTGGCCCCCAGCTCCAGAGCATTTGACTCCGTAGTCTTAGCAAAGGACTGGAGAGTTTGCATATCGGATGAGTCCCAGGTGGTGCCCATGCTACTGAAGCAGGCATCACGTTCGGAGCATGACGTTTCATGGTGTAACTGAGCGCTTGTCATGTGGGTAGTAACCAGCCATCTGTGCGCCCCGGGGGAGGCAGAGAACCCTTCCGCTGCTCACTGAGAAAGGCCCGGGCAGCTCCCAGCCATGCTGCAGGGGGCAGCCACGCGAGTTTCTCTTTGACTTGCTTCCACTGCAGCAAAGGCTCCTTTTTATTCTCTCACTAGGACTTGTGTTCTGGGGCCAGAGAGCAACTCCCTTACATCTTTCGTTTCCACGCTGAGATACTTTTCTCTTTATCATCAAATGATTTTGAGAAAAGGAAAAACAAGATAAACAGGCTTGAGAAAGGCCCAGGGCTCACGATTTCCCCCAGCAGTTGTCTCTGGCTCACAGTGCCGACTGCTCTGGCCGTGGTAGCTGGACGTCAGTGAGTGGGCTCACCCTTGGCTTTGTCTTCAAGGATGAGGCTCGGCGAGGGAGGATTCAGATTTCACTGTGATCTTGCTCTCTCTCCTTGAGAACCAAGGCGCTGCAAGAGGACCTCCTTGGTTCAAGTGAAGAGTCTGTAGATTTGAGTATATTTAGGTCTTATGCCTCCCCTAATAATTGTTCACTTGTGATTTTATCTTAGGAAGATAGACGTTTTGTTCTTTGCAATGGGACAATAAATAAGTTTGACTTGGGAGCCAGCCCAATTTGGACCAAGTCCTGGTTCCATGTACTATTAGTCGTGTGACCTTGCATATATCAGTAAACAGTATGAGCCTTGCTTTTCCTATCTGCAAAGTAGGACTGATAAAGCTTGCCTCATATAGCTACATGCGTGAGGAAACATATGGCAGATGACCTACGTCCTTAGAAGAAAATGTTTTTACTGGTTGGTAACTATTATTTCTAGTAGAAATATTATTAATAAAAATACTGAATATCTGAAATGTCAGGGCTACTTTACTTTCTTTGAAATGGACCTTTGGTAAAATAACAGAATCTTAGGTTTGGAAGAGTTCCTCCATGTGGTCCTTTCAGTTTCATTTACTGAGCACCTGCCGTGTGTCAAATGCTGCGCACGCCTGAATCTGCGGTCTCTGCTCTGGGTATCGAGTCCCTGGGTATGCATTGATGGTGGCAGACTATTCAGTCCTAGGGACAGGATGCTCTTGTAATGACCCAGTTTTAGATCCCACTGGGGGTTTAATGCTTAACCCATAATTTCTTCAAGTCTGCATCTCTATTAGCATCTCCTCAACAAATCATTATATATTAATCAACAAAACAGCACAAAGTTCATGTCATTAGTTTGTGGCAGTTATTATAAGTAACTTCCTCTCAGCACTTTGAAATAAGTTTATTCACCGAGAGCTAAATTTTGAACCCAGTATAATAGAAGACGTAGCATCTGTGTCTGCGGCAATGTCCTGCAAGCTTGTATGCCCTAGTCAGCTTGACACTTAAAGCAAATGATTTCAAGGCTCACAAATGAATGAATTTTACCTCGGCCTTCTGAGTATTGGGATTAAAGGCATGTATGACTATGCTCAGCTGGATGAATTTTTTGACATCATTAATTAGCATTGTATTTTATGAAGCATTAAGTGCAAGTCATCTGAGTTTCAAGAATATACACTTTGTTTTGTTTTGAGGTAGGGCTTCACTCTAGCTCAGGTGGACCTGGAGCTTACTGTCCAGTCCCGGGCTAGCCTTGAACTCGTAGCAATCCTCCAGTAACTGCTTCCTGAGTGCTGGGATTAAAGGTGTGTGCCACCACCCATGGCAGAATATACCTTCACCAGGTAAAGTAAATTACATTTTCTGTGGCAGGAAGTTAGCCCTTAGTGTGGATTTATTTGAAATGTCCAAGTCCCAGCCCTTAGCACCCTGTGAATGTGACTTTATGGGACTAGAATCTTGGGAGATGTAATTAAGGTGAGATAAAGTCAAATAAGAGGGAACTTAGGATATAAACAAAAGGAGAATGCCTTATGACAATGGAGGCAGAAATTGGAGCAAGGCCATAAAAGGAATGCCAAGGATTGCAACAATTAGAACCAGGAAAATGCACAGGCTCTCCTCTGAGCTGAGAGAGAGAGGGAGAGAGAGAAAGAGAGAGAGAGAGAACATGGGCCCACTGACACCCTTGATTCCAGACTATCAACCTGTAGAATGTGAGACAAATTCCTATGCTTTACAACCATCCAGGTTAATGCCCATTTGTTCTGAAAACTCCAGGAGACAAAAGAGTGATGCTAAGGGAGGGGAGGGCAATGTTTGCCTTTAGACACGGAAGATGGGTTGCTACTGGTGTTACTAGCAGACTGGCATGGAATCTTGGCACCTACTTATTTGCATGTCCTCATCAGGCCAACGTCTGTGTACTCACTTCTTAGCTTCGAGAAGGTAAACTAGAGCAGGGAAAAATGACCACTAGAATTAGATTGAAATTTGAAACGTGCAAGGGTATGAGCACCGGAGAGCCTGAGCCACACGGTCCACTTAGGATCTGCACATCCAAGCCGGGTACATAGGTCTGTCCAGCCACAGTTGACCTTTTCCTTTCTTGGAGCAGTAGCTCTCAGTTTGGACCAATGGGATAACATCAACAGTGATGGGAAGAATTTATGGAATCTGGTATAGAAGGAAGGGGCTTCTTTTTGCCATCTTTTCTGCTATTTTCCCTCCTTCCTGCAAGTGATTATGTGGCTATGTTGCAACGGGCAACATGGAGCCCACAGGTGGAGAGAACCCTACGGCTGGGCAAGGAACAGCATGAAGTCACTCTGTTCTCCGATGACATCATTGAGCAGACAGTTTGCCAGCTTTGAAGTGTCCACTTTTGGGCTTTTTAAATATTAACTTTTATTTTTATTTTTAGGTAGAAACTTTATATGAACATATCATATGTTGGTACTATCATTTCCCTCCTTCCTACCCCCACCCCAGTGAGGGCCCTCCTCGGTGGGATTGCTGATGTTCACCCTGGAGCTGTGGGTTATGAGCTGTGAGAACAGCAGTCAGTCGTGGTGAGGGTGGGGCGCAGTCTCCCTGGATATTCCATCTCGCCACGTGGCGGTTACATTCTTTCCGCCTCCTCTTCCGCTAGGTTCCCTGAGTCCTGGTGGGTGTGCTTTTACTGCACTTTAGAGTTGAGCTCTCAGAAACTTCTGGATTTCTGCCTTGGTGCATTTTGAGTGTCCTCGGAGTCTGTCTCCATGCCCCTGGCACAGGCCGTCAGCAGCGCTCTTGCTCAGCTCTCCAGTTCCTCTCTGGTTTTACCTGGGCCCTGGCTGATGTGTGTGTGTGTGTGGGGGGGTTCATCACCTGCCAAGGAGTCAGCCAGCTGTTCTTGTCATATTGATAGATTTTGCTTGTCCTCAGTTCTGTTGCTTTCTGAAAAAGAAAAACAGATTCTTCAACAAAGAGTGAGATCAGGATAGGTCAAAGGGGGTAAACATTGCTAATTTAGAGAGATTTTGGACAAAGACTCATGGGAGCTTCTCAATGGAGTCCATAATCTTGGTCTCCAAAGGATTCTGCCTTGGCTCCCAGTTCCAGCTATGAGTTTCTTTCTACTGGGCAGATCTCATAGCCAATCACAGAGCCACTGGTTACCCACCTAGCCCACTTAGCCTGTGTGCCACTATTGCACAGGTGTGTACTCACTATTGGACTTTTAAGAGTGTGGGAAAGTCTGTGTTATTTTCATAACTATATTTTATAGTCCCTTCGTAATAGCAAATTACTAGTGGGATTTCCTTTTTAGGTGATCTCACCTTTGGTGTTCCCATGGAATCTCTTTTATAAAATTTATTTATTTATGAGAGAAAGAGAGAGAGAGAGAGAGAGAGAGAGAGAGAGAGAGAGAGAGAGAGAGAGAGAGAGAGAGAGTCAGCAAGTATGGGTATACCAGAGCTTTCTGCAAATGAACTCCAGATCAATGTGCCACTTTGTGTACCTGGCTTTATGTGGGTACTGGGGAATTGAACCTGGGCCATTTAGGCTTTAAAAACAAGCTATTTTAGCTGAGTCAGGTCTTCCACCCTCATATGGCATCTCTTGAATCCTGGAACCTTCTCCATGACCACCATTTTTCTTTTCATTTTTTGAGGTATGGTTTCATTCTAGTCCAGGCTGATCTGGAATTCACTATGTAGTCTCAGGGCGGTCTTGAACTCATGGCAGTTCTTCCACCTCTACTTACAGAGTGCTGACATCTTCTTAAAATCATTTTTCTTGAAGATATTTTATGTGAAAGAAGCTCATAATTAAAAAAAAATAATAAAAACCCAAGTTTTTGATATACTCTTGACATTTTTTCTTTTTTCTTTTTAAACAAAGGCAGCCTGCCACATGCAGTGCCTCATTTGGATGTGTCCTGAGTCTTGGAAGCTTGACTACCCTATGTTCTTCTACAAATAGACCTTGAGAGTTTGTTTGGAGGTTCTAGCAGGGAAGCACAGCTGCTTGTATACCATTGACCAAAGGCCAGTCCTCCTCTATTTGGGGAAGGTCGTCCTCTTCAACCAAGTGTGCACCTTCGGGAGGGATGCACGTGGAGTGGTGAGGGAGGAGGTGACATCCGCCTAGCCAGCCAGACCAGCCGGATCAACCCTGGCGATCAATGGGGTGACAGACGTCACAGCCAGATCGCCTTCATGTCCATCTCTTGACATTTTAAAAAAAAATTTTTTTTGGTTTATTTTTATTTATTTATTTGAGAGCGACAGACAGAGAAAGAGGCAGAGAGAGAGAAAGAGAATGGGCACGCCAGGGCCTCCAGCCACTGCAGATGAATTCCAGAAGCGTGCGCCCCCTTATGCATCTGGCTAACGTGGGACCTGGGGAATTGAGCCTCGAACCAGTGTCCTTAGGCTTCACAGGCAAACGCTTAACCACTAAACCATCTCTCCAGCCCCTCTTGACATTTTTAATGCCTAAAAATAATTTTCTTTTGGGCTGGTGAGATAGCTTAGCCCTTAAGGCACTTGCCTGCAAAGCCTAAGGACTGAGATTCGACTCCCCACAACCTATGTAAGCCAGATGCACGTAGTGGCACATGTGTCTGGAGTTTGTTTGCAGTGGCTGGAGGCCATGACATATCCATTCTCTTTCTCTCCTAAATAAATAATAAATACAAAATATTATAAAAATAATTTCTTTAGAAAATAACTTCCTGTCACATGTTGTTCTGTAGAAGACTATCCGCAAATGTTGTGGCTTCAAAAAGCAGAAACCATTTCCCTTTTTCTTTCGTGATTCTGGGTATAAACTGAGTTCACCTTGGTGGCTTTTCACTGGTTCTGTCTCACAGCTGTGGTGGTGAGTGGAGCTGGTCATGGACCATGTCTACATGACCTCCCCTCCTGCCTGGAGCTTAGTTTAGGCTCCAGGCTGGCACTGCAGTTGTGGATGTTGGGCAGAAACTGTCTGCGTTCTTTTAAGGTCTTTCCTCTTCTGTATGACACATGGCTGGTTCCAAGAGGGACTATCCTGTGGTGTCCAGGTAAAATCCTGTATGGACTTATAACTTGTCCTCTGAGATACCCTTGGGGCTGGAGAGAGGGCTCAGTCAGTAAGGTTCTTGTACCAGCATGAGGATCTATCTGCTTGTGTTCCCCAGAACCCCAGAAAGCGCTGAGCATGGTAGTTCTGAGTACGTGGAGACAGGAAGGTCTGGAGGGCTTGCTGACCAGCTGGCCCATTCTGATTCATGAGACCCAGGCTAAGGAGAGAAGCCATGTTAAAAAACCTTAGAAGAATGACATAGAAGGTTCTCATCTAACCTCTACCTATGCACACAAATACACGCACACTCACTGGCACCCACACGTGAGGGTGTAACCACGCATAGCCGAGGTCTGTACTGAGTTACACAATCTAGGTCTGTCTTACTATACTCTGTGAGGTATGCACTGTGTTGGAATTACCCAGTGATGGAATCCAGACACATACTTCTCAGACCATATCCCCATAGTTAAGTAACACATATTTCTATTTTTTTTAAAAAAATTATTTATTTATTTATGGGGGGGGCGGAGAGAATGTGCACTCTAGGGTCTCCATCCATTCCGACAAACTCCAGAAGCATGTGCCACCATGTGCATCTGGCTTGTGTGGGTACTGGGGAATCAAACCTGGGTCCTTAGGCTTCCTAGGCAAGTGCCTTAGCCGCCAAACCATCTCTTCAGCCCTCAACTCTTAGTGTTAAAAGAATACTGTGCTTGTGTTCAGTTTATGTATAATCCTCAAGACACACACACCTGTCTATTTCTTCCACTTAAGGTCTTCTCTACCTTGGGCTCAGCAAGGGAGTGCGGGGTCATGCCCTTAAGACTGTGACAAGCCAGTGGTGTAACCGAGAGGGTCTGCAAAGCACCCTGTTAGCCCTGAAGAGCTGCAGGCATGGCTGGACAGTTCTACAAGCACCCCCGAGGTTTCCCCAGGGAGGTTTGCAGCCCTGCCCTGGGTCGCATTTCCACACCGCCTTTTACTGAGTGCGCGGCCTTCACCTCTGCCCAGAGGGATGTGAATTTCTGAATCTTGTGTTGTTTAAAGAGACCAAGAGAAAGAAATGGTTTCATTTTCAAACCCAGCTAGTCTTGGCTGCTCTGTATTTAGCATTCCCTCTTTTAGCTTCTCTCCCGCCTCTGGCCGTTTACCGTGGGCAGAGAGCAGCGCGGCAGATTCAGCAGCATGCCTCACGTCTTCAGCCCCGGCTGCAGCTCCAGCCCATGAGGCTCGTGTGCCGATGTCTGCCCCGCTGACTGCAGCGCTCGCCTCGCCCCATCGCACTTCCCCGAGCCTCGTTCAAGTCCTCCTGCCTCTTCCCCTTGCTTCACCAGAGCCCCGGGTGGCGGCCCTGAGGCACTCCCGGCTTCCATCGATGCTTTGCTGGGAGCTCAGTAAGCCCGGCTGGCTTGCTCCTCAGTATGTTCTACTCACTTCAATATATATATATATATATATATATATATATATATATATATATATATATAATTTTAAATATTGTATTTATTTGCTTGTGTGTGCACGTGCATGCACCGCAATCTCTTGTGGCGGTCAAAGGAGCCACCCCTCTGGCTTTGCACGGATTGTAGGGCAATTGAACCCAGTCAGGTAGGCTTTGCAAGCAAGTGCCTTTGACGGCTGAGCCATCTCCCCAGCCCCTGACAGCAGTGATTCTGGCTCTCCACTCTGTCCCAAAGCCAGTGCTACACATGTTAGAGTTCTTCCAGAGTTGTGGCCTCGCTTCCAGATGCCAGAACCTTCCTCCATTAATTAGCTTTATGAAGCAAATCACTCTAAGGTGTAATGACAGAACATGACTGTCCGCTTGTCAACTGCTGTGCTTTGGTGTCGCCGGGGCTCAGCTCTCACATGGACCAGAGTTGTGGTGGCCACTAACAAGCTTCATGCCCGGCGTCACACTTGGGTTCTGCTGCCATGTTTACTTTATTAACCACCCTGTTATTTCTCATGGTCAAAATCCACCCATTCTTATACCATCTTCTTAAATGCCAACTTTCTGCAGAGCTTTGCTGGGCTTCCTCTTTGGTCCAATTGCTCTCCCTAACTCACAGTGGACTTCTCCTTTCTCCTATGAACTTAATGCACAAAGGCTAATGCCAGAGCATTAATCTGTGCTCCACGAAGGCAAAAGCCTTGGTTTGGGTGGGAGAGATGGCTTAGTGGCTAAGGCAGTTGCCTGTGAAGCCTAAGGATCCATGTTCTACTCTCCAGGTCCCATGTAAGCCAAACACAGAAGGTGATGTAAGTGTGCAAGATTGCACGTGTGCACAAGATGGTGCATGTGTCTGGAGTTTGCAGTGGCAGGAGACCCTGGCATGACAATTCTCTCTCACTCTCTCTGATAAAAAAATAATTAAAATAAAAAGCCTTGACTTATTTATCTCCTCAGCAGCTGCCTGTCAGACATCCATTTTTGTTTTTCCTGAGGTAGGGTCTCACTCTAGCTCAGGTCGAATTCACTATGTTGTCTCAGGGTGGCCTTGAACTCTCCATAATCCTCCTACCTCTGCCTCCAGAGTGCTGGGATTAAAGGTGTGCATCACCATGCCTGTCTCTAATAGTTTTAAAAAATGTATTTTTAGGGGCTGGAGAGATGGCTTAGCGGTTAAGTGCTTGCCTGTGAAGCCTAAGGACCCCGATTTGAGGCTCGGTTCCCCAGGTCCCACGTTAGCCAGATGCACAAGGGGGCGCACGTGTCTGGAGTTCGTTTGCAGAGGCTGGAAGCCCTGGCGTGCCCATTCTCTCTCTCTCCCTCTATCTGTTTTTCTCTCTGTGTCTTTCGCTCACAAATAAATAAATAAATAAATAAATAATTTAAAAAAATATATATTTTTTAGTTATTTGCAAGCAGAGAAGCAGACAGGGACACAAAGAGTGAGAGTAAGAATGATAGTGAGCGAGAGAGATAGAGAGAGAACAGGCACAGTAGATGTCATATGACACCTTGTGCATCTGGCTTTGTGTGGGTACTGGGTAAATGAACCTGGGTCATAGTCTTTGCCGGCAAATGCCTCAACTGCTGAGCCATCTCTCTAGCCCCTGAAACTATTCTTTCTCTCTTTCTGTCTATCTTTCTTTCTCTCTTTCTGTCTATCTTTCCTTCCTTCTTTCTTTCTTTCTCTCTTATTTTATAAGAGAGAGAGAATAGGCATGTCAGGGCCTCTAGCCACAGCAGTGGAACTCAAGATGTGTGTGCCACCTTGTGTGCACGCATGACCTTATGCACCTGTGCCGCCTTGTGCATCTGGCTGACATGGTTTCTGGGAAGCCAAACCTGGCTCCTTTGGCTTTGCAGGCAAATGCATTAGCCACTAAAATACATCTCTAGCCTAATGCTATTCTTTATTTAACAAAAGCAAACAATTTTATTTACAATTAGTTTATTAAAGTAAGCATTTGTTTAAGAAATACTTTAGTTCTAGATTAGTGATTGACATTGCCTTAGAAGGTTGAGTGAGAGGAAATGTGAAAATCTCTCCAAACAATTGGTTTCCTGATCTATAATTTTACCCGGTGACAAAGTGACTTTTGCTTTCATTATCAGGTGTTTCTGATTGATTACAAATACTTTTTGGTATTAAATCAATTATATCTTTCTTCAAGAATATGTAATTTTTAGTTAATATGTTAATATGGTTGGGAAGTTATAGTTTTACTTTTATGCCAAAAAGTGAACAGGTGCAAAATCACACCTCAACTGAAAACAAGTCCATGCCATGGAAACCCGCACACTGGAAAATGAAATTTACCTAAGAATGCAGTGCCCAGTGTAAAGAGACGCACCTAAAATGCCAACACTTGAGAGGCTGAGGCATGGGGATGTTGAGTTTGAGGCCAGACAGAGGTCCCTAGGGGCATCAAGGTTAGTCTCAGTTTTATAGTGAGACCTTGTATAAAAAACAGAGATACGGCTGGAGAGATGGCTTAGTAGTTAGGATGTTTTCCTGCAAAGCCAAAGGATCCCGGTTCGATTCTCCAGGACCCACATAAGCCAGATGCACAAGGGCCACATGCATCTGGAGTTAGTTTGCAGTGGTTGGTGGCCCTGGCATGCCTATTTTCTCTCTCTTTCTCTTCCTGCCCTTTCTATCTCTCTAAATAATAAAATTAAATAAATAAATATAATACAATAAAAACCCAGAAATAGTATGTAACTAGAGGTGCTGAACACATGGATGGGGCACAGGGAGGAATTGGTCTAAGGGTAGGGATGGAGGAGAGGAGGGGGTGGGAGGACAGTTAATCAAAATTTAAGATCATATATATATATACACACACATATATGTGAGAAGAGAGAGTTTGTGGGGCTAGAGAGATTGATTGCTCAGTGGTTGGGATGCTTGACTGCAAAGCCTAATGACCTAGGTTCAATTCTCCAGTACTCACATAAAGCCAGCTGCACAAAGTGGCTCATGCATGTGGAGTCCATTTGCAGTATCTAGAGGCCTTGGTGTGCCCATTTCTCACTCTATGTCTGTCTCTCTGCTTACAAATAAATAAATAGAGAGAGAGAGAGAGAAAGAGAGAGAGAGAGAGAGAGAGAAAATTTGGCCAGAAGTGTCTTGTGGAGGTGGACAAGTTTTACCCAGAAGCCATAGACTGTGATTAAAGAAGTTTCAGTGCCAGGGGTGGGATACCTTCCTGCAAATTGTTGGGTGGGGAGGCCTCTGATAGCCCCCAAACATTACAAGAGCCAAGGCTCTTGGTTGCTTGCCAGAATTAGATGGTGAGGTCCTGTTGGTGAAGACTGCACATGCAAGTCATTGAGAAATCAAGCTGGAGCTGAGCTGGAAGCCACTTCCCTGTTGACAAGGTACCAGGATGTTGGAAAGAGCTATGCAGCCTGTTGGAGGAGAAAAGTCATCAGCAGTCTTAATTAGCAAGCTTTACAACTGGCCAGCCAGGCCAAGTGTCCCAATTAGTGCAATGGTGGCATGACTGTTATGGGGAAACCAACTATTCTCTGAGTGGACTTGAGACCCCTCCTATGGGAGGGAATTCCTGCCTGGTACTGAAAGACCTAATGAAAACCTATGGTTTTGGAGGTCATAAACTCTAAGAGAAGATACTACTACTGTTGTCTGGAGAATTGGATATATTATGCCCACCAAACTTCCCTCTAAATACTTATTTTTATGCTTTATTTTGTGTTAATCCTACTCTCATTTTTGGTTAGAGAAACTTCTTTTTTAAGATGGCAATGACCACTGGGGTGAGTGAAAACTCACTAATGACAGTGAGGTGCTCAGCACTAAATCATACATCTCTATCACAGCCTCCAAGGCTCAGGGACCATTGAAGAAGAGGTGGTGGAAAGAATGTAAGAGCCAAAGGAAGGGGAGGAGTGCTTACAGTGCTGTCTTTCACACAAAGAGGCCTTGATATTCATGACCCCATAGTGGCTGATGCTCCCTACACAAGGCCTGCATAACTGGAGTAAACAAAATAATGATGACATCAAAATGGAAAAGGGAACAGTTGGAAAGAAGAGATTCAGTGGAGGAGGGATTTTTGAAGGGCAAAAATGAGGGTGGTGGGAGGGCATTATGACCATGTTATACTGTCTAAATGTATGGAAGTTGTCAGGAAAAAAGTTAAAGAAAACAGAAAGAAGTCAAAGCTAATATGGGGATGAAGAGATAGCTTATTAGATAGCGAGCTTGCCACTTGAGGACCTGAGATGGGGTTCCCAGGAGCCACATGAGTGCCAGATGGGTGTGACGGCCTGGTTGTGATCCCAGTGCTCTGGAGGGAATACCTAGGGTAAGGTGGCTAGTTAGACTTCCTGAATTATGGAGCTCTGGTTCAATGAGAGGCCTTTCCTCAGCAGAACACAGTGGAGAGTGACTGAGGGAGACGACTGTCGTCAATCTCTGGCCTTTATACCTGTGTGCACCCCCCACATGGACTGACATATATGTACATAGATGACACATATGTACACATATACATACACACCACACAGACATGAGAAAAAAATAGAATGGCCAGCTGAGCGCTGTGGTGTGTGCAATCCTACAGTTGTAGCTATTTGGGAGGTTGAGACAGGGAGGAGGATTACTGGACCCCAAGCATTTTAAAAAAATATTTTATTTCAGAGAGAGAAAGAGGCAGACAGAAAGACAGTGGCCATAGGTGCACCAGGGCCTCCTGCCACTGCAAACAAAGTCCAGATGCTCATGCTATCCTCCAAGTGGGCACAGGGGAATTGAACCCTGGCCGTCAGGCTTTGAGAGCTAGAAGCTTCAGCTGATGAACCATCTCTGCAGCCCAAGCCCCAGAATTTTGAGGCTAGCCTGGTCAGCATATTGAGACGCTACCTCAACAAGAACAAGAGGAAGTAGTAGGTAGCCTTCCGTATGCTTCTCAGTGATCCTTGCCTGTGATTTAAAGCTTCTGCACAGTGACCCGCCACACTGTCCCACAGCTGCACTCCGGCTCATCGAATGAGTGGCTCCAGTGGTGGCGTGTGGCTTCAGGGCAGAAGTGGCAGCACTGTGCTTGTGCTGGTTTGCTGGTTGGTAGCAATCATTCTGGGGCAGCGGAGCAGCAATGTCCAGGAGACACTTGTAGGGATACACCGACATTACCACTGCCCACTACTACCATCTTGGTTTCAATTACTGTCTTGCCAGTAAGTAAAGACCTTGCCAGGTTTTTACTATGGGGTAAATAAACAGTCAGATGAGCATGTTATGTTACTAGCGTTCAGACTAATTCTTAACTGATATTTGAAATGTATGTATATATGTATATACCTACCTACCTACACCAAACATAGATGTACGTACGTATGTATGTATGTTTTCTACTTGGCTGTAGAGTTATCTAGCTTGCATAAACCTCCCTGTCTTCCCCCACTTTGTGAAAGCACTATTGCCTTGCTGCTACCCAAGCCACAATTCCTCAGGTGAGCCCCTAAACATTTTCACCCTGTGCAATCTTGGATCTGTCTACCTCATTTTCTTTTTGGTCTCTCAGCCTCTTTGGCCTTTGATAATCTGTGGCTTTCTCTGAGATGACGTTCAAAGAACTTTCTAAGGGGTCACACACGAAAACGACTGAGACTTCTTCCAAAAATAGCCACACTGAAACGATCAACCATACAGGCGAACAGTCTGACAACCTGACAATCTAACCTTGCAGCCAGTCAAACCGTCAGATGACCTCCACCCTGGACCCAAGCTATGGCCTCAAGAGGGATCCTTAGTCTTTCCAGACAAGCCCCTCCTGATCTCCTGACCTCCAGATCCCTGATATAATACATTATCTTCCTAAATTTTGCATAATTTGTTACATAGCAATAGATAACTCACACAAAGAGAGGTCTTCTAGATGTGTAAGATTCAAATATAAGACAAAGAACTATGATGAGTGTGAGGACACCATTGGAGATTTCCTCAACTGGGTAACCATAAAGCTCTCAGCACAGATATTTTCCCAGTAAGTAGTATAGTTGTCAAGAACTAAGTAGAAAATGTGTTGGACATAGATTTGGCAAGGGAGCGGTTGTTTCTTACTGTGTGGCGGCTGGAAGATGGCACCATACTGCACATATGTCCAACTGTCACAGCTAAAGTTAGTGTCCTCACTGGAGAATTTTGCAACAGGTCCCACCTGTACATGATAAGTGGAGAGCTCCATTGACTGAGCGCCCATGTCTCCATTTTCACATATAAAATACATCAATACAAATTCTCATTATTCTTTTTTGGAAAGTTCAGCACCATAGAAAATGACGCGCAGATTCCGTGACATTGCTGGGTGCTCTCCATCTGGGGAGCTGAGCCTGCGCACATGTGGTAATGCATGCATCCCCACATACTCACTAATGAAGCAAGGTAAAAAAAGCAAAAGAGCTCGCTCTTCCTCCACTGTGCAGCTGGCGTGTGATGCCAGATGTAAGATCATGGGTGCCCGTGCCAAGTTCTCGGGATCATGTCATGATTTATTTAAACTCCCACAATCAAGAAAAGGATGGTTTTTGTTTTTAAATTCAAATTCAAATTCATGGAGACTGACGAGTAGGTGAATAGAAATATAGCTTTTATTATAGAATCCCGGCTGTGTATTCAATGTGAGATTATTATTTATATTTTTCATTCTTTGTAGGTTATTGTAGTTTTCCTCTGAAGAGTTAATAGCTTTACTTTCTAATCCCTCAACTCCAACAGAATTATGATATAATGAGGCATATTAAATCTCTAGAGCTGTAATTAAAAAGAAACATTATTTTGAAACAATTGCTACAGACCCTTATCCAAAACTGATATAGATGGCAGTCTTTTTGTAATAGTCTGAGGCATTTCCTTAGATGCAGTGTAATCAATTATGTTGGAGTTGATTGTCTCAGAGACTGAACTGTTAAGACACCTTCTTGGAGGAGCGTCCATACCAGTTGCTGAATTAGAAAGCTTGGCAAGGATTGGAGATGCTTTCTGTTTTGAGGAAACTTTTAAAAATTGTTTTATTTTTATTTATGAGAGAGAGAGAGAGAGAGAGAGAGAGAGAGAATGGGCACACGAGGGCATTCAGCCACTGCAAATGGACTCCAGACACGTGCACCACCTTGTACATCTGGCTTACATTGGTCCTGGGGGACTAAACCTGGGTCCTTTGGCTTTGCAGGCAAGCGCCTTAACCACTAAGCTGGAAATAGGAACTAGAAAACTTCTTGACTGATCACTATTAAAGGCAATAGAGGGGACTTATTTTGATTGAATTTCTGTCATGTGTCAAGCATTTGAACATCTTATTTAATAAAATAGCAAACAAAACAAAATAAAAGCAACAAAACAAAAAAACTAAACAGTGTCTAGCAGCGTGACTTCCATTTCTTTCCACCATAGAAACTTTGCAGTTTTTGTTTTTTTGATTGGCAAAGTACAGATAACACCAAATTGACCATTTTAACCATTATGAACTAAAATGCTCAGTGACATTCAGTACATTTGGTAACAGCTCACATTGTTATGCAGCTTTTTCTTTCAGGTGTCTTCAGACTACCCAGAAAGGGATTCTTTTCCCCTTTTTTATTGAGACAGGCTCCCAAACTGGCCATTTGTGTGTGTGTGAGTGTGTGTGTGTGTGTGTGTGTGTGTGTGTGTGTGTGAGAGAGAGAGAGAGAGAGAGAGAGAGAGAGAGAGATAATTGGCACTTCAGACTTCAAGACCTCCAGCCACTGCAATCGAACTCCAGATGCATGCACCTCCTTGTGCACATGTGAAACGTTGCATATGTACTTCACCTTGTGGGTCTGGCTTATGTGGGACCTGGAGAGTTGAACATGAGTCCTTTGGCTTTGCAGGCAAGTGCCTTAACTGCCTCCAGACAGTGCTTTTGGCTACACAATATACCAAGACACCCTTTTATCCTCAAAGAGCCATCATTTAGGAAGGAGCAATGGTGAAGGCTACATAAGTATGTTTTATTTTTAATATAACTTGTTAGAAGCTCAATAGATATTCTGTACCCACTAGAATCAAGAATGTGCACAGACCAATGAGGTGAAAACTTCATTCTCAAGTGTAGCCTAGAGCTCTGCAGTCTGGCTGGAATCCTATAATACACTTGCTCCTTCTGTGGGTCTAGATCATAATCCCCATGCCAACAGCTCTGAGAGGTGTTTGTTGGGTATGGGAGCAGGGAGAGGTGGTCATAGCCATTTTCAGCTGGGCTCATGTAGCTCTTAGCACAGTCTTTGCTTTCTCTTTGACTCAAGGTGATGGAGCTGGAAGAGCTAGTCTGAAATCTGCTTTCTAAGTGAAACTGTTTATGAAATGCTAGTTTACTGTCCTTTGTGACTAGATAAAGTCTTACTGAATTTTTACCACCCCTGCCCAGTGTGTATGCTTATTATTGATATTTTCTAGGTGAGGTATCTTAGGCACACAGGTGTTAAATCAAGTGTATGGCTCCATGGTACTAGAACTGGATGGAAGTCCAGGTTGTGGCTAACCCTAACCACTGCCTCTGCTTGCTGCTGTGAGGGTGCACATAGGACCTTGCAGAGGTCCTTCTAAATCCAATCATTCAACTTGCGTCATTCCCCAAGGCGCGCTTGGGTGGAAAGAGAGTGAAGAGATGCCAGCTCTTTCCATCTGGAAGGAAACTCAGATAAGGGGAAAGAGCTTCCTATCATGGAGAAGTACTGCTAGCCCATGTGGTCCTTTATGGGCATATGAAAAAACATATAATCCTTCCTCCAGACACTTAATCCAGGAAATTTTCATCAACAGTAGAAACCTTTATGATAACTGTACTGTGAGCACCCAGTCGTGGAGCTTGTGTGGTGCATGGCCAGCCCAAGAGGCAGAACGTCTGCTCCCTGATACCTTCAGCCTTTGGTCTCTATATGAGCTGGTGTGACCTTCCTTGCCTATGTTGCAGTCCCAACCCGTCAGGATATAACCAGATTCTGAGATAAAGTCTTAATGAGGTCACTGGGGTAGATCCTACTCCAGTATGACTTGGGTCCCTCTAAGATAAGAAGGCAATACCGGGGGTACATATGTGTCAAAGGATGCCTATGTAGCACATGAGAAAGGCAGCGGGGCCATTTGCCAGCTAAGGAAAGGCATCAAGGAGAATCAGCCTTGCCAGCACCTTGATCTTGGACATTTATCTTCAGGGACTATGAAAAGAACAATTTCTATTGCTTATGACGCTAGATGATATTTTGCTATGGCAGTCCTATCAAACAATATATAATCCTAACTTTATTTTATTTTATTTTTGTTCATTATTTATTTGAGAGCAACAGACACAGGGAGAAAGACAGATAGAGGGAGAGAGATAGAATGGGCGCGCCAGGGCTTCCAGCCACTGCAAACGAACTCCAGACGCGTGCACCCCCTTGTGCATCTGGCTAACGTGGGACCTGGGGAACTGAGCCTTGAACCGGGGTCCTTAGGCTTCACAGGCAAGCGCTTAACCGCTCAGCCATCTCTCCAGCCCCTTTATTTTATTTTTATTTTATTTGACAGAGAAAGAGGGGGGAGAGAGAGGGAGAGAATATGCACAACAGGGCCTCCAGCCACTGTAAATGAACTCCAGGCACGTGCACCCCCCTGTGCATCTGGCTAACGTGTGTCCTTGGAATCGAGCCTGGATCCTTTGGCTTTGCAGGCAAATGCCTTAACCGCTAAGTCATTGCTCCAGCCCCTAATATTTTTTAGTTCATCAAGTTAAAGCATAGGTGTGCATATGCCATGATGGGACTTCACAAGGGAAAATAAAGCAAGGAAAGGAAGTAGGAAGATGGGGGCCAAGACGAGCTCAGTGTTTCTAAACCCTCAATTTCCACTCTTCATCAGGCACTTTGCCATCTTTCCTCTATAGCATAAATTATGATTATGTGCTAGCTATAATAATATACTAGGACATTTTACCGTGACCACAAGTTGGCAGAAACAACTTAAGGGAGGGAAGATTCATTTTGGCTCATGGTGTCAGAGAATCTCAGTCCATCACGGAGGTGCAGGCATGGTGGCATTGTTCGGTTCATGGTGGCATCAGCAGGTGGTGGAGACTGTTCATGTCTTGGTGGACCAGGAAGCAGAAAGTGCAATAGGAACCAGGGCTGACGATGACCTTCAGAGACCTGCCTACAGTGACCTATTTATGCCAGCTGGATTCAATCACCCACTTTCAGATCTCCTCAAAAATAGCACCATTGACTGAGGACCAACAACATAACAAGAGAGGGCAGGTTCATATCATCATTGCATAATTGTTGGAGTAGTTAATTGGTATTTTTCTGCTATGCTGTATGCTTCAAGAGAAGAGTTATTTTTTCTATCTTCAGGATTTACATAGTGTATTCCATGGCCTATAAGCATCTGTGTGTGAAAGAAGGAAGGAAGGGAGAAAGGAAGGAAAAAGGAAGAAAAGAATGAAAGAAGGAAGGGGACCTTTGAACTTGTTGTATCTTGATTCAAATTATACCTCATTAACACTGACATATACAGATAGGGAAAATGAAAACAGAGTAATTATGCAGAGTGAGTATTTTTCCAGCTAAAATTACAGAAGAATGCCCAGAAGTAAAACACGTTCATCAGAGAATTTGGCTTAAGGATTTATTTTTATTTGATGACATACAAACCTGAGGTTTCCTATCATTAGTAGTCCCATGACTTCTCTTTATGCACCAGGTTCAATATGCCAGCCAAGTTCTATGATTACATGTTTTCTCCATAGAATTCCCAAAGAGTGTGAGTTAGGAAGATAATTCTTTCCTTTCCCCTGCTGGCCATTATGACTATTTATTGAAACTGCAGTGTGTAATGCAGCTGGTGGGAAGTGGCAGCCTGGGTCACAGACACCTCCACGAGGTTAGGAATGGAATGAATTAGTGCAGCGTGAACTAAAGGGAAGATAAGACAAGTTAAACATTGGACAGTTAAGAATAAACCAAGAGAGAAAAATTATAAATTCCTATACATTTTTTAAGCTAGTCTTTTCAAATTTTCATTTATTCATGTACCAGTGCTAAAAATTCAAGTTATGTATATAATTTAATTATTACCCATCACTGTAAGTGTCACACAATTGTTGCCCCACATTTCCACATTTTTTAAATTGTTTTGTTTATTTTCATTTATTTATTTAAGAGCAACAGACAGAGAGAGAAAGAGGCAGAGAGAGAGAGAGAGAGAGAGAGAGAGAGAGCGAATGGGTGCGCCAGGGCCTCCAACCACTGCAAATGAACTCCAGACGCATGTGCCCCTTTGTGCATCTGGCTAACGTGGGTCCTGGGGAATCGAGCCTTGAACCCGGGTCCTTAAGCTTCACAGGCAAACGCTTAACTGCTAAGCTATTTCTCCAGCCCTGCCCCACATTTTTCAGTTAAAGTTTGTCTGGCCAAATCAGCTTAATCAATGTGCTCAAGGTGACCCAGCTATCATTGGTTTCTAAGCTGTTACATGTTTGTTAAGAACAACACGTAAAACAAAGCATGAAAACAAAGTAAAAATTGCAGTACATTCCATAGCCAGAAACAAGCATGATGCACGGTTTTAGTAGATGTTTTTGTAGTGAATATGGTTTGTGACCAGGCATGTTTCACAAAATGCTACAAGTATAACATGTGGTGCTTTACAACCTGCATTGTAAAATTTCTAACTGTGTTTATTGAAGAGGTCTATATAGTATCACTTTTAGTTGTTATACACTATTATAGCTTATTAACAAATTATGATTAATCTTTTACCTTTGAATATTAGTTTATAGTTACTTTACTATTAAAAATAAAATTCTGGCCCATTCTCTCTCTCTCTCTATCTGCCTCTTTCTCTCTCTTTCTGTTGCTCTCAAATAAATAAACAAAAAAAGTTTTAAAAACAGATGGGCTGGAGAGTTGGCTTAGTGGTTAAGCACTTGCTTGTGAAGCCTAAGGACCCTGGCTTGAATTTCGAGTCTCCAGGACCCACATAAACCAGATGCACAAGATGTCACATGCATCTGGAGTTCATTTGCAATGGCTGGAGCTCCTGGGGTACCCATTTTCTCTCTCTCTCTCTCTCTCTCTGCCTCTTTCTCTCTCTGTTTGTTTGTCACTCTCAAATGAATAAACAAACAAACAAAAATAAATAAATAAAATGTTGGGGCTGGAGAGATGGCCTAGTGGTTCAGGAGCTTGCCAGTAAAACCAAAGGACCCAGGTTCAATTCCCCAGTACCCACATAAAGCCAGATGCACAAGGTGGCACATGGTCTGTAGTTGGATCACAGTGGCTAAAGGCCCTGGTGTGACCATTCTCCCTCTCTATCTGTGTCTTTCTCTTTCTCTCTCAAACAAATAAATAAAATATATTAAAAAAAATGTTGGCATCTCCAAGGCTCAGGGACCATTGTGGAAGAGGTGCTTGAAAGATGCAAGAGCCAGTGGATGGAGAGGAGTGCTTTGGAAAGCTGTCTTTCCAACACAGAGTGAGCACACAGTGGCTGCCACTGCTTACACAAGACGTGCTGCATATGAGGGCGAAAAGTATGATGGCATTAAAATATAAGAGGGACTACTTAGAAAGAAGAAAGGGCTCAGTGGAAGGGGTTACAGGACAGGTGAGACAAAGAAAGGGATATTTTATTCAGCTGTAAAGAATAATGAAATCACGGCATTTTCAGGAAGATGGATGGAACTGGATAATTTATGTTAGGCTCTGGTGTGACACCGTCCTCCAGAGAAAACAGCTATTGCCATCTTCATCAGAAGCAGCTCTGAGCGTACACGAGAGACTCTAGATGGAGCCAGTTGGCACTTCCTGGTAGAAGGAGGGAAAGGTGGGCGTCCCCTCACCTGAGGCCTCAGTGCATGAGGTGGGGCGGTGGCTCTCCTGACCTGCGGGTAGCATGGGCAGAGGGCGAGGACTCTCTATGCAGCCATGGGCAGGTCGTTAGCGGCGTTGCAATGAGACCTTTCAACGTGGCTGTGTGGAGGTCTCCATGTAAGAAGCCCTTCATCGTGCTCTGCCACAAAGCCCCGTCCTCCAAAGTCATTGGCTCGCCAATGTCAGCTTAGGTGGAGTCAGTCTTTAGTTTATCAAGGGTGCCTGGCATGGGGCAGCAAGTGCTCCTCAGCTTCTCCCCAGGAAAGTGACATAATGTGCAATCAGACAAATGCTGCATGTTTTCCTTCAAAAGCAGAACACACACACATACACACACACACACACACACACACACACAGACACGCGTGTGCGTGTGCGCGCTCCCACAGTAATAGAATACATACTACATGAAAGAAGATTGGAGCCTACGGGGCGTGAGGCAAGGGACAAGCAGGAAGGGTACTGGGGGAGGAGAGTGGTCATAAGGACTTATAAAATCAAATTATGCATAGAAATGCCACAAAGAAGCCATTGCTGCCATTTAAAATCAAAAATAAGGCGGGTAGATGTTTATACAGGATTATTCTGTGTATTTATGACCATTTGTTTAAACAGTGTTTATAGATTCAATTATTTAAAAGCACAACTTCTTTCTAAATACTGCTCATAGTTTAGTTACAGAATATAATTTCAAACATTGTCTAATTTGGCATAATTTATGTTGTCCATGTATATATAAATGCTATAAGGAAAAATAATTCTTCATGATTTAAAAAAAAAAAACTTTATTTATTTATTTATTTGCAAGCAGAGAGAAAGAGAGAGCATGCGGGACAATGAGAATGGGCACCGAGGGTTAGTGCCATTGCACAGGACTCCAGATGCATGCGCCACTTTGTGCATCTGGCTTTATGTGGGTACTGGGGAATTGAACCCAGGCCTTCAGGCTTTGCAAGCAAGTGCCTTTAACCACGGAGCAATCTCTTCAGCATGAATGTATTATTCCTGTACCTATCGTAATATTATTTTAAAGGCCATCTAGAGACTCAGGGTAGCTATTTTCTTCATTCCCTCCCTCCTTCCTTTCCTCCCACTTCTTTTGCAAAGCAAAGGAGATTTATTGAGAAAACAGTGAGGAAGCCTAGGGTGCCAGGGCAAACATGATTAGAATTTTGGTTAGTATCCAAAGATATAGCCAGTGGACAAGGCAAGACGACAGTTTTTGAGTTAGAACCTGAAAAGAGCAGGCAGATTTAGGAGTGGAGATCTGCAAGCAGGGAGACATGATGGTAGAGATGCCTGTTACTACGATGGCCAACTCTTTATTTTTGGAAGGGCAACTAATTTCTTAAATTCTCCTATTCAACTTGGTCCGAACCAACCCCTTGACTTCCTCTTTAAAAACTGCAATCTTTGGAGTTTTTCCTATTATTTATTTATTTATTTTTTACAGTGAGAGAGAATGGGCACACCCAGGCCTCCTGCCGTGGCAAAGGAACTCCAGACGCATGCGCTCGTTTGTGCATTTGGCTTTACGGAGGTACTTGGGCCTCAAACTCGGGCTGTCAGCCCTCACAAGCAAGTGCCTTTAACCACTGAGCCGTATCTCAAAACCACTTTTTTTTCCTTTTTTTTTTTTTTTGCAATGCCTTGCGGCTCGTGGGTCTAGGGTGGATGTGGGGGCAGTTTGCATGCATGTTTACTTAACCTGAGTTAGGATAGCCTTGTCTCCGAGAGCCGCTGGGAAGCTGCAGGAACCTGACCTGGCGCCGGCCTTGCACAGCACAGGTGACGTCACTCAGAGACAGCTGCCGTCAAGCAAGCTGAAGCCAGAGCACAGGGAACCCCAGGTTCGATTTTTCTCTTCCCTTTTCTATCTGCTCCTGTACAATCTAAATGTCTTAGTTTTTGAAACTTTAGGAGCAAACACAGTTTATTTTCACAAGCCACAACCTTTTCTGAAAGGAAGCAGATTGAAATTTTTTATAACTTTGAATAGTGCATTATATTATTAAATAGGTGAGTGTTTTTTTGGCTTGGAGTATAAACTCTTTTTTTTTTTTTCCTTTGGAACGCAGACAATTTTGCCTAGAAATGTTAATGTTGTGCTGGGGAGATGGCTCTGTGTTTAAAGGTATTTTCTGGCAAAGCCTGACAGCCTGGGTTTGATTTTCCAGATGCATGTAAAGCCAGATACCCAAAGTGGCACATGTGTCTGGAGTTCATTTGCAGTGGGAGGAGGCTTTAATGTGACCACACTCATTCTACATATGTCTATTTGTCTCTTGTTGAAATAAAATAAATTTAAAATAAAACTAAAATGCTTATCTTCAACTTTTATTTGCTTATAATTATTGATCATGAATTTATTATAATAATTGGACACTAATTAATTTCTTAATATTTTCATTTATTTCCAAGTAGAGAGAAAGACAGAAACAGCAAGAGAGCAAGTGAGAATGGCCATATTGGGCCTCTTGTCATTGCAAACAAGCTTCGGATGTATGTGTGCCTTGTGCATCTGGCTGTACATGGGTACTGGGGAACTGAACCCAGGCTGATGGGATTTGTAAGAAAGCACTCTTAAGCATTGGGCTATCTCCTCAGCCCCTGATTTATTGCTAATATTATAGAACATCAATTTTTTTGCCAGGTATAGTTTTGGAGTACATAGTTTTCTAAAGTTTTGGGGTTTTTTTTGTGTTAAAGAAAGTATCTTTGGGCTGGAGAGGTGGCTTAGCAGTTAAGGTGCATGTCTGCAAAGCCTAAGGACCCAGGTTTGATTCCCCACTATCCATGTAAAGCCAGATGCACAAGGTAGCACATGTGCTCCTTTGCACTGGCTGGAAGCCCTGGCTTGCCTATTCTCTCTGCCTGTCTCTCTGTCTGTCTGTCTGTCTCTCTCTCTCTCACACACACACACACAAATAAATAAATAATTAAATAAATTATTTAAAAATAGTTTCTTAAGCAGATGTTTTTGTATGGGATCTAACTCAACATCTCAGATTATGAATTGCAGTGTAGTGACTCCTCTTATGATGGAAACTTGTGTGATTTTGGGTTAAAAGCATTTAAAAGGCACGTTCTGGGGGCACACAAGACCTCAGGTACCTGAGGGCGTGAAGAAGCCTCACAGGAGACTCTGAAGCGAGCCTAAGCTTGAGCGTTCATCCTGGAAGCAGTGCGCTGGGAACAGCCATTCTGCTCCCTGGATCTACGCCCACAGAATTCTTTGTCAGAGGCGCTGTGCCTGGCACCGGGACGTCATGCAAGGTAGGGCCTCTCTTTCAAGCTGTAGGGTGTGGCAGGCGAAGTTAGGCTTCCTGAGTGAGGGCTGGAGAGATGATGCCATGGTGAAAGTTCTTACCTGCAAAACCTAATGACCCGAGCCTGATCCCCTAGTTCCCACATAAAGCCAGCTGCCCAGAGTGGCATCTTGACTTTATTTGCAGTGGCGGGAGGTGTATGCCCTAAATTCCAGAACTTGGGAGGCAGAGGAAGGAGGATCACTATGAGTTCAAGGTCAGTCTGAGACCACATAGTGAATTCCAGGTCAGACTGGGTTAGGGCAAGATCCTATCTCAGAAAAAAATAAATAAATAAAAGGATCCCTGAGTGAAAACGATGTTGACTACGGTACAAAGAATTGTATTTACTGGGCTGGAGAGATGGCTTAGCGGTTAAGCGCTTGCCTGTGAAGCCTAAGGACCCCGGTTCGAGGCTTGGTTCCCCAGGTCCCACATTAGCCAGATGCACAAGGGGGCGCACGCGTCTGGAGTTCGTTTGCAGAGGCTGGAAGCCCTGGCGCGCCCATTCTCTCTCTCTCTCCTTCTATCTGTCTTTCTCTCTGTGTCTGTCGCTCTCAAATAAATTAAAAAAAAAAAAGAAAATTTCAAAAAAAAAAAAAAAGAATTGTATTTACTATAAATGAAGACTCTAGGAGACGGGAAGGTATAGTACAACTTAAAAGAGTAGAGGACAAGTGAGCTGATGCCAAAGTGTGTGTGTGTGTGCATGTGTGCACATGCATGCATGTATGTATGTATGTATGTATGTATATGTGTATGGGGCCAGTTAGAATTACTGTGGCACAGGGAAAGGCAATGGCAGCAATCCAGGCAGCGAGCTACAGAGGGAACAATCACAGGTAGCTTGCTATTGTTCAGGGAGCTAGGAGCTAGTCAGACTGAAAGACACTTTGGGGGCATTTGAAGCAGCCTGGCTTGTCTTTTTTTCAACAGGCCAAGGGAATCAGAATATGGTTGATAAATGCTGACTCGTAGCAGGGCATGTTGGCACACACCTTTAACACTAGCACTCAGTGGGTAGAGGTAGTAGGATTGCCACGAGTTTGAGGCCAGCCTGGGACCTCAGAGTGACTTCCAGGTCAACCCAGGTTGGAGTAAGATCCTACCTCAAAACAACAGCAACAATAAAAATAAATTGATTGAGGGGCTGGAAAGAGGGCGTGGTGGTTCAGGCACTTGCCTGTGAAGCCTAAGGATCCAGGTCTGACTGCCCAGAAGCCACGTAAGGCAGACATGCAAGGTGAGCCATGTGCACAAGGTCAGATGGGCTCGCAAGGTGATGCACGCATGCGGAGTTTGATTGCAGTGGCTTGAAGCCACGCTGCACCAGTTCTCTCTCTATCCCTCTCTTTCTGCCCCCCCCCCCATCTCTCTCAAATAGAAGAATTGATGCAATCACGGTAGAGTCCAAATGAAGTGGCAACTCCCTGTTGGGTGCAGCATATTTGGGGGAGTCATGGTGGAACAGTCTGGGAGCCGATGCAAAGGTTAAGCTAAGTCAGAGATGAAGCAATGGGAAAAGAAAGCACCAGCGTTGCAAAAAATAAAAATAACAACCTCTGAAGACAACCACCAGATTCTGCTTGGTGTTTAATTAGGTATGGTGGGGGTGGGTGAGGGCCAAAGCCAGATGACTCAGGCTTAGAGGCGAAGAGAACAAGCCTTTCCTTAACACACAAGGCAGTCAGCAGAAACTAGCTCCGGGAAAAGTTCAATTTTAGAAACGTTAAGCTTGAAGTGCTCCAGGGCAGCCACGTTTCAGCGCGTGGCGGAGTCTCCTGTGGTAGGGGATAGGAGGCAAGTCCCTCCTCTCGACCCCAAATGGCCTGTGTCAGCCAGCCCGCTCTTCCCTGGTGGATGGCTCTGCTCTTCTGGGCTTTATTTCTTCCTTGAACAGGAGGAAGCAGGCCTTTGGGTACATTTTCATACTTGAAACCAGAGAATTTGTAAGACAAGTCAACATTTTTTTTTTTTTTACTTTTAAATTACTTATTTGTGTGTGTGTGTGTGTGTGTGTGTGTGTGTGTGTGTGTGCGTGCTCACGCGTGCACCAGTGGCTCTTGTCAGTACAAATGAACACAAAATGCTTGCACCGCTGTTTTGCACACTGTCTACTAGGGGAGGTGCTCGGCTTTCTCCTTCTTCCAAAGATGGTGGGTTTGTCAACAGGTCACCAGCTCTCCTCTCTCTGCCCTTCACCACCACTGATCTGAGCTGGCCACGGCCCGTCCCACCTAATTCTGAGAAGTCCCAGGTCACGATGGGCTTGTCCTGCATCGGGGAGACCCATAGCACAGCTTTTTCCTCAACTAGGCGCTTGCCTGGCTCCCTGCCCCCAAGGGGACTTAAGGAAACCTTTTTCATGGGCCACGTGTATAAATAAGCCCTGCACATGGTCAGCCCCTCTATCACAGAGGAATTAGGGTCTACTAAGGGACGGTGGCTTCCAGCCAAACCTCAGGTTAGAGCCCAGCCAGATCCCGTAGCCACAGGGCCTTGAGACCATTATAATCATGCGCACATTCACGTAGCAGCCATTCAGAAGTTATGCACAACCCGTTTGAAATCCCGACCCTATCTGTTACTAGTTATTTGGTATTCCATTGAAGATCAATGCCGCCTTGGAATCCCACTGAGGCCTTGGATGCAATCTTGTGGAGATCAGTGCTACCCCAGCTCCACGTTGGGGCTCCGGCAGCAATCTCCTCTGGGTGATCAAGACAGATAGTCTAGTTCCCAAGGGACCCTCACCTGGCCCACACGGCTAGCTTGGCCTTGTCTTCTTCCACTCCGGGACTCGGGGTCTCGGGCCCCAAGCTCCATCTTCACTCTTGTCTTATGCTCCAGCAGCAGGGGGGCTTCCACGTAAAGGCGTATGCGGTCCACAGCTATGCAGTTCCATGGGGGCCAGCTCGGTGGTAAGGTTGCCAAGGAAACCTCCATTTTGTCTTAGCCATTTCCTTCTTCTGACCGCTCTGGTGGGGCGGGGGATGGGGGTGGTCCTTGCCTAAATCTTTTCCTTCCACCGAGAAGGATGAAGTTGGGTCCTGGCAGCCAGTAACCCCTACTGCAATTCAGCTTAGCAGCTGGTCTTTTCCACCTCAACTGGAGGACCGAACCTGGGCTGCGAGGCTTTGCAAGCAAGCATCTTTAACCACCGAGCCATCTCCTCGGTCCCATTTTTGTCCTTTTAAAATTTTAGTTTTAGTTTATTGTTGCTAACTTCATACACATAAATAATGTATTTCAATCATATTCACCCCCAATTAGCCCTTTCATCCTCTTCCCACTCCTGTTAACCGCCTTCGTCCCAAAAAATTCCCTTCCTACTTTCATATATTTTTGTTTTTAATTAGTTAATTAATTATCTTTTTGTTTTTTCGAGGTAGGGTTTCACTGTAGCTAGCCTGACCTGAGACTCACTCTGTAGTCCTAGGCTGACCTTAAACTCACAGTGATCCTCCTACCTGTGCCTCCAAAGTGCTGGAATTAAAAGTGTGTGCAATTATGCCCAGCTAGTATATTTTTAAAACATTTTTTTCTTGATAGTGTGAATTATGTTTCATACTGATACAGGGTCTGTGGGGAGTCCAGGAAAGTCTTTGGACCCCAAACCTTGAGCTTGTGTCTGTATTTAATCAAATAATTGGACAAACCAAACTAAGGATCACTATTAAATTATTATATTTATTTAGGGAAGAACAAAACCAAGGGAAGGAAAATCGATAGCCCCACATGGTCTGAGATCCCATGTAGTGGGCCTGGGAGAAACGTGAAAAGAGATTTCGAGAGGCAAGGAGAGAAAGTACAGAGAGCTCCTACCATGGGGAGAGCATGAGGGTTAGGGTGTACAGAAGGGCCCAAGAGACTCTCCCTTCCCTCAGCCCGGCTGGGTCAAGAGGAGAGGGACTTAGCAGAACCTGGAGGTCCAGGGGCGATGAACAGCTGCCAAGAGATGGGTTTCTCCCCTCCACACGCGTCTATTAATAACCTTACTGTGGTGGGTTTTACTTTCTGGCTCAGATGAGCCAGGGAGCTAGTTGGTTGGTCTGGACTAGGGGCTCATTCAGGAAGAGGCCAGGCATGGCACTAAATTCTGGGGTCTAAGCTTGACCAACCCCAATGCCAGGATTAGATCTGAACTCTAGGAAAGGAGACCTGCCTCCCAGGGACTGGATCAGGTGTGACAAAACAGGTCTAGAGAACTCCTTTAGGCAAAAGATAAGGAGAAGCCAGATTCTTCTGTGACCTTTAGCAAAGTGGAAACTGTAAGCACTAGCCCAAAGACATTGCTGCTTTGTACTTTCAGGGGCCCCATCACCCTGACTGAGCAGCAAAGCTACCTGACTCCTTCTCAATGCTGCAGAGTCAACGAGTCATTGTGGTTCTCTTCCAAAGGTGGCTTCCATAGCAGAAGCGAGGCTGGAGAAAGGACAGAGTCATTTAGCAAAAGAATAGCCTAGCTTGCCACCCAGTATGAGGTTACTGTTGTGCAAGCAGAACTGACGCTTTGGCCAGGAGTCAGGCTAGTAGTGGCTGGATGGATTTGGGGTTTATCTGCCAGGGAGACGTGTGTGAAAGCGGGGCTGTCTGAACGCATGCTTTAGCAAGTTCTGCATTGCCATTCACATTAGCTGCTGGCTGGCCATCTTCTAATGTAGATCACGTGGTGCCAGGGCAGAGGGAGTCACTAGGTGCTGTTTCCCTCCTCAGTACTACTCAGTGTTTGTTCATAATCAACGTCCTCTGACCTTTCGCCACTTCACCAATGTTTCTGTCTAAGCATTTCTCCTGCCTCCACTGAGACGGAAGTCAACATCCTTTTGACAAATGCTAGGTGTTCCCCTCTTTCCCCTCATCTGCTGTGGAACCATGGGGAACATATGTGGAGGTGTTCCCCTCTTTCCCCTCATCTGCTGTGGAACCATGGGGAACATACATGGAGGTGTTCCCCTCTTTCTTTCTCATCTGCATTCTGACTACTCTCTCTGGCCAAATGCAACCAAAGTGGACATAGGAACTCTTTAGTTCCAAGAGGCAGAGAGAGTTTTTTCAAGCACTTTTCTAAAGCTACTTCCCTGTGCTTTATTCTACAATGGGAATCCCTCTGGTTAGTTGAGTGATCATGTAGTTATTACTGACACAATTATGGACATATTATTTACAATCTCAATACTTATTTTGCTATCTAAAAGTGGGACTAACAGTCCTTCAGTGTTAGATTTGTGCTGATTAAAGAAAATCTGATTAAATAAGATTTAAAAGTGATAACTTCTGGCTGGAGGCATGGCTTAGCAGTTAAGGCACTTGCCTGTAAAGCCAAAGGACCGAGGTTCGATTCCTCCAGGATCCGCGTAAGTCAGATGTACAGGTGGCCCATGTGTCTGGAGTTCCTTTGCAGTGGCTGCAGGCCCTTACATGTCCATTCTTTCTCTCTTACATGTAATAAATAAACATTAAAAAATATTTTTAAAAAGTGATAAGTTCATGGGTAATTCTAAATTTCTGAGTTCTGAAAATGGCTTAAATCCTTTTCAACTAACTTTTTTTGCTTGTTGAGTGTTTGCTGTGTGCGTGACACCACATGAAGCATTTAATAGTGATTTCCTTCTAAATGCAGAATCCCTTATCCAGCTCAGGTAAATGTGACTCACATGGTGATGGCCTGTTTTGTCTGACGGCATGGTCTGTACTCCTGTCTATGTTACACGGCCTCCCTCCAAATACAAGTGCCATATTTAAAATTTGCCAACTTGAGCAATCATTCCATAATGCCTGTGAGGCGGGAAATGTTGCACTGGGGGCGGACAACAATTATAAGTTTAGGCTTCCACTTCTGTCATGGGGAATGCCACTTTAGAGCATCAATTAAGAAGGGCATGGGCTAGAATAACGCTTGCTGTGTTTGATTCCCAGTTGTGCCACTTAGAAGCTCCGTGGCCTTGGGCCAGCTCAACTTTCCGAGTCTCACACTCTCTGTCTGTAAGGTGATGATAACGTTAGCTCTTACAGTGATGGAAGATGTTCACATAGTTTCCTTAAGTCAGTGGCTGCCACCTGGAGAGCTGTCAGTCACTCTGAAATTGACGTGTTCTTCATGCTACATTTCTCCACAGGCCTTCTGGATGCTGTGATGCCTAGCCACAGGCCCACAGCCCAGTTTCAATATCCTTAGTCACAATATGAAAGGAGCATTCTGACTGTTACATTCAGATGTCTTCCTCTTTCCAAAGCAACTCTTGGGCTGGAGAGATGTCTCAGAGGTTAAGGGTGCTTGCTTATAAAGCCTGATGACCTGCCTTGTGGCCAGCCTGGCTACAGAGTGAGACTTTGTATGAAAAATAACAAGAAAACAAAACCAAAGACAGGTAGGTGTGGTGGTACAAGCCTTTTTGGAGGCGGCAGCAGGAGGATCACTGTGCATTCCAGGTCAGCCTGTGACTAGACTGAGTTCCATGTCAGGCTGGGCTAGAGTGAGACCCTACCTCAAAAGCAATGAAATAAAAAAAGAAAACAAAAAAACCAAAATACAAAGCAGGACATGTTGCCTCACCTGTAATCTCAGCACTTGTAGGGCAAAGATAGGAGTCGCTGCAAGGTCAAAGCTAGCAAGGGGGACCCCAAAATGACTCCAACGTAGCTCAGGGAAGTTTGCAGAAGAGGGGGCGGAAAGAATGTCAGAGCCACACTTTGGGTCATTATGCACAGAGACATTTCCTCCTGCCCATAACAGATGGCTAACCCCACAATGCACAACCCACATACCCCAACAAGGAGGGTTCCCGTGGAGTGGGTAGGACAGAGAGGAGGTTAACAATGGTACCAACTTGACTGTATTCACTGAGTACAAAACTATGAAAAAACAAGACAAAACAAAACAAAAACAAAAACAACAAAAAAGTCCACTCCCCTTCCAAACAAAAACAAAACTCAAAAGTGACTGTGTAGAATTGTATTTTCTTTCCTTTTTATGTATCTGAGTTAGCAAAGGATATGGTTAGACATCTTAGCCTTTGTGCCCAGCTCAAGGAGGACTTAATAAAGTCATATTATGCAAAGTGCATTGACATCCTCAAGAGAGAAGTGTTACATTAATACCTGCCTCACAGTAATGATCTCAGTCTTAATGACAGAAACTTTGTAAATTGCCTTGGTAGTCCCAGACACATCCTGATAAAGCATCATTTTGTTTTATTGCAAAGAGCTCTAAGTTACACAGAATGCAAGTTAAGGGGAAAATCATATCCCAGTCTTTATTTTCCTATCAGAGGAACTTACACTAAAGGAAAGTCATTTGGTTTCAGTTGTGGGTGGTAGCGTTGATCATTTTCATACTTTCTCCTTCTGCTACTGTTGGGAGCAGGTAGAATTTATAATGCAGCTTAACTGAATGGTCGTTGTTAAAGTACATAATGGCAGAAATAGCAATCATGGCTCAGTGAGATATTTAAGGACATATATTCAAATATTTTAACATTAAATTCCAGTTTGAAGAGTTAAGCTCCTTTTTATATGATTACTATTAAGTTTGGCATTTTTGAGACATGTCTTCAATCAATACCTGTAATACTTACAAACATCAGTGGGGGAATAGTATTGTAAACACATATTCTTGCTGTAGGGTACATTTTAAATGTCTAAACACTAATCAATATAGCGAAATTAAGTATTGACTAAAATAGCTTTATAATAAGTAATTATTGGTTTGCTCTTTTAGAAATTAGACATTTTCACTTTGGGAATAAAGAGTAAATTTACTGTCATGAAATTCAAGTGTTTTTGACCTTTTTGTACAACTCTCCTCTCTCTATGAAATGATTAAGTTTAAATATGATTGCACAGCTGTATTATGTCGCAAGCATCAATTTTTAATTATTATAAGGTCAACGTTAGAACAAATGTGATTAGTATAGTAACTTGGTGTGCTTATTTACTTTCCATTCAAAAGCCACCCCTGCATTTGCCCACAACAGCCCAGTGTCTCTGTTGATCGGGCTGATTGTTTTTATGCCACCCCATGCTCATCCTGCACATATTACTTTGTTGAATCTTTCAGATTTGAAAAATACACACTGCTCGGCCTCTCTCTTCCCTACAAGGAGGAACATTTATTTTTCGCATTATCTTTTGTGTACATTTTTATCTTCCTATATGTAACCATGGGTAGCAATAGTTTTACAATTTTTCTGCCCTGTAGGATACAAACATTTCCCCATGCAGCGTCACTGAAGATTGATGCATATGACGTTCACCCATACAGAAGCCTAGTTACCTATCTAAGCATGTGTTTCTATGACTCTATGTTTATTGAGAATTATTACTGGTTCTTGTTTTTTTTTCCCCATTGCTACATCTGACTTTGGATATGGCTATTTCACGTAAAAGATATTGCATATATGGGACGTGAGAGATGGCTCAGCAGTTAAGATGCTTGCTTGTAAAGCCCCATGACCCAGGCTTGATTCTCCAGTACCCATGTAAAGGCACATGCACCTGGAGTTTGTTTGCAGCAGTTGGAGGCTCTGGTGTGCCCATTCTCTCTCCTCTCTATCTCTTTCTGCTTGCAAATAAAATAAAAAAGATTTTGCATATAAAATCTTTAGAATGATATGTGGGCTTCTGATATTATTCATTAAAAATTTCAAGACTTTTAACAATGATAATTCAAATTTTGATGCAGAAGTGCTCATCCAGTTCTTAGCTAGTTCTTCAGATTTCACTTTCTTTTTTTTATTTTATTATTATTTTTATTAATTAGTTTTGTATTCAGCAAATACAGTCAGTTTGGTATCATTATTAGGCTCATCCGTGACCTACCCCCTCCCCTTGGCCCCTCCTTGTTGAGGTCTATGGGTCATGCATTGTGGAGTTGGCCCTCAGTTATGGGTGGGATAAATGTCTCTGCATTATCATGACCCAACATGTGACTCTGACATTCTTTCCGCCACCTCTTCCGCAAAATTTCCCTGAGCCATGTTGGGTTCATTTTTGGTCTGCTTCAGTGCTGAGGTGTTGGGGGTTTCTGGGGCTCTGGCTCTCTGATGTGGTAGGAGTTGATTTTTCTCTGTGTTGGGCTCCTTCCCCCTGTGCCAGTACACTTTTCTGCTGTTACATTGTTAACAAATTCTATTTTATTTTTGTAGGGCTAGAGGTCAAAGCCAGGGCCTTGCACATGCTAGGCGAGTACTCTACCACTGAACTATCTCCCAAGCCTGCTCTGTACGTGTTATGAACAGCAGTGGTGTTAGACTAAAAAAAAATATTGAAACCTTTGTTGTATTTAGTTAATAAAGCAGCAAACGATTTCCTATAAATGAGAAGATGCAGACTGGCATTCAATGGCTCTGGACTAGGGAATGATTGGCATATGCCGGCTGGGATGCCCTGTGAATCTGAGGATGAGCAGTAGAGGACAGACTGTGACACAGGGAGCGAGGGCTGATGGCCACAGGACTTGTCATACAAGGAGCAAAGCTGTGTGCTGGTGCATACAATCCCAGAACTCAGGCAGTCAAGGAAGGAAGACTGTGAGGAGGAGGTCAGCCTGGGCTATACACTAAGATTCTGTCTCAAAAAAAAAAAAAAAAATCTAAAAAAAGGTACACATACTAATCAGGGGGAAAATAGTTATAAAGATGAAACTTACCTTTGATGCCTTTGTACTTCACCAGTCAATTATAAAAAGAATTTACTGCTATGAGACATGATGCATTGTTCTTGTTCTTGCTTATTCATCAAACGATTTTATTTTTCTGAGTCACATATTCTGAAAATGGTTGGTCTTAGCAATGAACTATATAAGGCACTCTTACTGAATGTATCATTGAGCCTTGAAACAAGGGACGAGAGACATTTGTGGGATTGTATGGTGTGGTAGTTTGACTGTGATAATTTAAGTGTATGGCCACATAGACCCAGGTTTGTTATTAAAACTGAGCTTGCAACTTCAGCCCCTAGCAGGCAGATAGATCCTAACTACAGAAGAGGAGTGTCACTGGGGAGGGGATGGATCTTGGAGTTCAGCCCTAAGGTATGTTTGGGAGTGGGTCTGGTTCTGAACCAGGCCTAGGAGTTGTGTTAGAGCAGCTTGAGCTCTGGGGCTTCGTGCTTGCTGGTGGCGCTGGCTCTTGACGGTGTCTCTGCTTGGATCTGTGGAAGGAAGCCAGTTTCTTCTGCCATTGATGGAACTTCCCCTGGACTCTGTAAGCCTGAACTAACTCCCTTTCCTCCCCTAATCTGTGTCTGGTTGGATGTTTGTTCTAGCAATGAGGAGTTGACTGTGACAGATGGTTTTTTGCTGAACCATCTTTGTGTTTCTGACAAGGTTCTTATCATTACTGTTAACATTTTCATCATATGGAGAGGTTCTGTGATTCAGAAATAACAAATCTAACTTCCAAGTCTCCCTTACCCCCCACTGTGTTGTTTCCACGCAGAGGACGCCGTACACAGACAGCATTTGTAGCCATGATGCAAAGACTGGCCCTAACATGTTGAAAGTGGCTGTGGAAAATTCACCCACCTGCTGGTTTGCACTCGAGAGTTTGAGGCTTTTCTTTGAGCGTCTTTCCATGCACACAGTTTGGACCAAATCAGAGAAAGTTTTGTGCCAAGCTGGCAGAATGTTTGCAGGTCAGGGGCTTCATGGGCTTTTTCTTGAACAAATAGGCCTTTGAAGTGCCTTAGGTCTGAGCCTTGGTCATGGGCTCCCTTGATGGCACGAACCCACTAATACTGCGTCACTTTCCTCTTGGACTGTGGTCTGTGTTGATTAGCTAACTGGATAGACAAAAGTCAGATGGCACACAACCCTGTAATCCATCTGTCACTCTTTGTCCATCGTCTTAACAGATATCTTCCTTTTGCTGTGTAACGATTTCCCTAATCCAGTTTTTTGAAGGTTGAACACTCTGAAGTTTTTCCAACCACTGGAGAACATGACCAAAATGCAAAACCATAAATATCTGTCTCTGTGTTGGACAGACCATGCTCCTGATTGCTGGGAACTTTAATGATAGGGTAGAGCTTGCCAGCGTGGAGGCTGGTGCTGTCTTGTTCTCTGTGTAGTGCTGGGGCTCTGAGGCTGCCCCATCTTCCCCTCTCCTTCAAAAATTCATTTAATAAATATTGGGACAGTTTGTGAATATCACAAATTCATTTGTGATGTACAAAAACGAGATTTTTTAAAGATAAGAGTTAATTAAAACAAGAGCACTTCAGAAATAACATTATCAAGCTGGACATGGTGCACACCTTTAATCCCAGCACTTGGATGGAAGAGGTAGGAGGATTGCCATCCTGGGACTACAGAGTGAGTTTCAGGGCAGCCTGGGTTAGAGTAAGACCTTACCTTAGAAAGCAAGTAGATAAACACACAAACAAAATGACATTATTTTTTTTTAAAAAACTAATATCAGGACTCGTCTTTAGGAAGATCATGAATATGAAGATAGCTTAGCTTCCTGGGAGGTCCTTATCTCACAAAGCAAACAAGGGTTGGAGAGATGGCTTAGTGTTTAAGGAGCCTACCTGCAAAGCCAAAGGACCCATGTTCAATTCCCCAGGACTCACATAAGCCAGATGCTTAAGGTGGCACATGGGTCTGGAGTTTGTTTGCAGCTGCTGGAGGCCCTGGCATGCCCAATCTCTCTTTCTCTCTCAAATAAATAAATAAAAAAATAAAGTGTTCTTACAAAAAGCAAACAAGCAAAATAGGAAATCCTATTTACAAAGTCTTAAACATATAAGTAAAACTTATAAAAAACACATTTTAAAAGATGTGTCTAATGAGGACCGCTCAGTAGGAAAGAAGTCATATATGGTATTGGAAACCAAGTCAGAATCCCAGTCAGGAAACTCAGGATTCACTGCTGTCTGGAGAACAAGTGTGGGCTTGCACACCAAAAGTTTCTCGAATAACTTTGCATAACCCCTTAACCAGAGCTACTCTCACTCTTGGTTGGAGAATCTGTTTTATTTTATAGATGGCAGAGAAAGTAGAGGAGAGTCAAGATTCATTGATAAGACAAGAAGATAACTGACTGCCCGCTGAAACTTGCCTCCTCTTCCACATTTACCAGGTCCCAGGAGAGCATGCAGAGGAAACAGTGACATGAACCCTGCTGTCACTGCTGGCCTGACAACCAGCTCCAGAGTGATGGTGACAGACACAGTGATCAATCAAAATTATCAAAGCAGAAATCCGGATGCTGCTGAGAACTCAGCACTAAATCAGACTGCCAACAGGTCTGCCATGGTTCAGGGAACATTGTGAAAGAGGTGGTGGTGGAAACATGGTAAGAGCCACAAAGTGGGTGGAAATGCCATGAAACACAGTCCCCCTGCTACTCCACAGGGACTGACTGAGGATTTCATGACCCCACAGTGAAGACCATAACCCTACTGAGGAGGGCCTCTAGGGTAACGGAGGGAGAGTAATGGAATGAAAGAATCACACACACACACACACACACACACACACACAAAAGATACATCTATCATGAAATTCCCTATTGATTTTTATTTCACTGCAATGATACCTTCTCCTATGAAGATATCATTATTAAGATTCCAGAATGAAATGTTTTAAGGTGCACTTTAATATATTATTTACCGAAAACATCAAATAAGTCAGAGGTAAAGAAAAAATTAACACCATTTTGTAAATAAACTGAGGTTTATAGCTCATAAATCCTATGGACATAATCCCGCAGATGGTAAAGTAAGTGGGAACATGAGGGCTCCACCTCACGTTGTCTGGTTTCTAGTCCAGTACTGCTTCTGCTTCTGCTTCTTATTACATTATTTTGGGGTATCAGACACTCAAGGATTACTCTTTATTATTTTGCTTAAGTGCTTGCTGACTTAATACTCATGTAGTTATTGAGGTATCACCTTTAGCAAATACCAGGGAATATAAATGCAGCCAGAAAACTATGAAGTATCATTCAAGGGAAAGTGTTTCTGAAAATCCAATTTCAATAAGAAGCCAGAAGGAAATCTGTCTTATCAAATCAATAGAGAGCTAAAGGGAAGGAAAATGTGTATGAGCCTCCACTGTGAGATGCTATCACATAAAAATAATGGCGATTCTTAGGATCTGTTAAGAGCCGCAGCCTAAGTACCAAAGGGAACTGGAAGTCTCTTCAAGTAGCTATTCTGGAGTCAAGGATATCTCCTAGATGCTAGGAATGGCACCTGTTTTATTCAAGTAAGCATCCTTCTTTGTTGTCAAACATTAGTAAGTGGCAGCAGGCAAGAGGGGCCAAGAGAGAAAATCAAGAGTGACTATATTTATTCTGATTTAAAAATGCTGAGTATAGTAATTATTAATTATAGTAAAAAAACTAATTAGATTTGTAGTCAGTGATAAAAGCAGCAAATTTCTCTGTAATTTCTCAGTCATTTTTAATGAAAATATAGGAACCCAAGAAAGCTATTTGATTAAAACTCTTTACTTTCAACATTGGTAATTACTGCAATAATTTTTTATTACAGTATCTTTGAATGTTAGTTATCTATTTAATTTTATGATGCATGTCACAGATGTACCTAACTGCTAGAAGATGATAAGGTAATATACTTATCATTAGTGCTTACTGATGCATGAATTAAACATTGACATGAAAGATGCTGCTCACAGTGATGTGAATGTTAATTAAATTGGTAAGCATAAAAACACTTCTTTTGAATAACTTTCAATTTAGGCACTTAGGAAAAAAAAATATGTTACATATCAGTCTGTTCTGATTCAGGTATTTGAGGCATAGGAAAAATGTGTTTTTCCAAATTAAGCATTTTGACAAAATGTGAATGTAACAAGGCAATAATATATTCTTTTCCGAAAGATAATTCGTTGGTAACTAGGACAGTGAGGTGATTAGAAAACACTGGCATGATTTTTGAATTGTTTTAAAAGTATGCTCTCCCACGTCATGCTGGTGATGCATATGTGAAATACTTTCTTCATCCACAGTGAGTGGGGCCTTGGTGGAGGGGGATGCTAACACCCGGCAAAGACTAAGCAGCACGAGACCTAGAGGCCAGTTTTAAAGTCTTGGGAACGCTTAATCTAAGGAGCTAAAGAGATACATGGGTGTACTAGCTTTCTTATTATTTATTATTTTTTTTTCTGAGAAAGGTCTTGGTTAGTTGGTGAACTTGTACTGATTTGTGAACATATGCAATTTTACTACTGCCTTTATCTATTGCTGAATGTTATTCCAAGTTTATCAAAGGCCATTATAATGAGATTTAACAAAAAAAAGTTACCAAAAGTTCTATTTGGAAGTTCTATTTGGATCCATTCTCCATAAAAGACTGTAGGGATTAGTTATGTGGTGATTTTTAGACATATGCAAAAGGACGAACTAAGTAAGAATGTAATTTATTTACATTTTGGCACTCATGCAAAGAGTTATATGTACAACTTCAATTGACTACTGCTCTGTTTTCAATATTTTTAAGTCTTTTTTTTTTTTTTGTCCATTATAGAGTAGCTGTTTGGATTACCTGTTTTAAATCCAACTTTGGTTGGGTAGTGTATTTATTGGAGAGATACATAACTAAATCAAGTAGAACTTAAGGGTCTGGGTTCCAAGACTTCTAAGTTTGTCCTATCTTTAAAATACTATAACAGAAAATACAAAGATAACTTGATGCTGCAAAATATGAAGAAACATTTTGACTGAAACTTTTCGGTTACCAGTTGATGTGACTTCATATGTGTCCTGAAGTCAGGACATAGTGGCTAGAGGTGTAATGAGTTAACAGAAAGAAATAGGCACTATCCTTTAGATTATTTTCACTGTTCTTGTACTATTTTCTTTCTTTCTGTTTCCCTTCCCTTTCTTTCTTCCTTCCTTCAGTCTTCATCCCTCCCTCTTCCCTTCCTCCATAGCTCTCTTTCTCTTTCTCTCTAACCCATAGGCTTGCACTTGTTAAGCATATACTTTTTCACTGAACTAAACCCCTGGCCCTTTTATATGTATATATGTGTATATATATATATTTTAATATATATATTTTTATATTTTATATTTTATATTATATGTATATGTGTGTGTATGTATGTATGTATGTATGTGTGTGTGTGTGTATGTGTGTGTGTGTGTGTATATATATATATATATATATATATATATATATATATATATATATTCCATTTATTTGAGAGAGAGGAGAAAGAGAATAGGTGCACCAGAGTCTCCTGTCACAACATACTCCAGACACATGGTCCACTTGTGCATCTATTTCTACGTGGGCACTGGGGAATTGAACCTGGGATGTCAAGCTTTGCAAGCAAGTGCCTTTATCTGCTGAGCTTGGCCCAAGAATAATTTTTTGAAATTATTTTTGTTAATTTTTATTTATTTATTTGAGAGCTACAGACAGACAGAGAGAAAGAGGCAAATATATATATATTTAGAGAGAGAATGGGCGTGCTAGGGCCTCCAGCCACTGCAAACAAACTTCAGACGTGTGCGTCCCCTTGTGCATCTGGCTAACGTGGGTCCTGGGGAATCGGGCCTCGAACCAGGGTTCTTAGGCTTCATAGGCAAGCACTTAACAGCTAAGCCACCTCTACAGCCCAAGAATAATTTTTAATCATAGAATTTTCCGGATGTAAATGGTTGCCTTTTTTACTTTTAAGAATACTTAAAAGCTTATTAGGCTGCATATCCAGAGTAGAGAGTTAACAGTTTTGTTTGTTGCTAATGTGAATGTGACTCCACTTTAGGACAGAGATCGACAGTAGAGAAACCGAACTGTGAGCAGAGTGTAGTCTACTCATTGTCAGACTAGTTTTCCTGTCTTTGCCTCTCGTTAGTATTGTGACCATAAACACTGCATTACTTGTCTGTTAGTGGTCTTGCTATCATTCACGCCCACCTTTACATCCTGTTGCTATAACTGACTTACAGCTGGGGCTGCCCTGTGAGATCTTGCCTCATCAACGCATGATATAATTGGCTCACCTCAATATGACTCTGATTGAAAGTTTAGTCATAGGCTATGCTAATTACTCAGGAACTAAATTAAAACTTTTGACTCATTTATGCTTATACTTCACCTACACATTAAAAATAAGGAGCAAGGGCTGGAGCGATGGCTTAGTGGTTAAGGCGCTTGCCTGCAAAGCCTAAGAACCTAGGCTCAGTTCCCCAGTACCCACGTAAGTCAGATGCACAAGGGGATGCATGCACCTGGAGTTCATTTGCAGTGGCTAAAAGCCCTGGTGTGTCTATTTTCTCCTTTTCTCTCCCAATAAATAAAAAAAATATTTTAACAATAAGCAAGGGCTAGAGAGATGGCTTTGCCTTTAAGGTACTTGTCTGCAAAGTCTAAGGACCCAGGTTGGATTCTCCAGTACCCACGTAAGCCAGATGCACAAGGTGGTGCATGCGTCTAGAATTTGTGTGCAGTGGCTGGAGGCCCCGCCACACCCGTTCTCTTTCTCTCTTTGTTTCTCAAATAAGTAAGTAAAAATAAGATGTAAAAAAGTATAAAAGTATGAATTACCCTGGACATAAACTAATGAAGATGGAGATTGTACCTATTGTGAAGACAAGCACAAACTACTGAAGTTCATTAGCCCATTTCAAACATACTGTGGTGGTTTGATTCAGGTGTCCCCCATAAACAGGTGTTCTGAATTCTAGGTTTCCAGGTGATGGAGATTTGGGAATTAACACCTCCTGGGTAGAGTGTATGTTAGGGGCGGGCTTATGGGTGTTACAGCCAGTTTCCCCATGCCAGTGTTTGGCACACTCTCCTGTTCCTGTTGTTCACCTTATGTGGGCCAGGGTATGATGTCCACCCTCTGCTCAGGCCATCATTTCCCCTGCTATAGTGGAGCTTCCCCCTTGAGCCTGTAAGCCAAAATAAACCTCTTGTCCCCACAAGCTGCTCTTGGTTGGGCGATTTCTACCAGCAGTAGAACCTGACTGTAACACATACCATACTTAATAGCAAGAAGTGTCAAGTGTACCAAATTAACGTGATTCAAGCCAGAATGCCGATGTACATACTTCAAAAGAAACTGCATAAAATCACACTAATTAAATATAAAAGAAGGAACTATAGAGTAGCCAAAAAGTTAGGAATAGATAGACAATGAGAGTAAATTTGTCCTAACGGATACTAAGACATTAAAATAAACTATTAATAAAGAACGTGGCATTAGAGCTAGGAAACATCTTTTTTGAGACAGGGTCTCACTACGTAGACTAGGTTGGCTTCAAACTTGTGGCAATCCTCCTGCTTCTGCCCCCTAGTGTTGGGGGTGGAGGTGAGTATGATCATGACTGGCTTGATATTAGAATAGAATCTAAATATATATTTGGTATGGAGAGATAGCTCAGTAGTTAAAGAAATTTGCTTTATTTCAACAAATATGTGCTTGAAGAACAAAGTAGTGCTCCTCAGCTAGTATACAAAGGCCTTAATGTGTAGTAATTATCTGGGAATGAACATTAATTTAATAAACAGTTAACACAACTAGCTATTCATTTGGAAGAAAAAAATGGGCCCCTCATTCCTTTTATCATACATAAGACATAAATTTGCACAGCAGTAAGGGCTCATACATTATGGACGATTGAAATAAGTTATTAGCTCTCTACCACTTGACCAGGAGATATATTGTTACTATGATGAGAATGAGATGATTTATAGGAAAGTAGAGGGAAGACCAGCAAAATCCCTACAAAACACATAGACAAAGAGAAATAAATGAACATTACCCACAACAAATATATCCCGTGTGATGTACACACACACACACACACACACACACACACACACACACACACACACACAGAGAGAGAGCCATAAGGGAATTGTCTTCAAAACACCAATGGTGGCTATTATAATGCAGTGAAATTTCTAATGACTTTGGCTTCTTTTTCTGTGTTGACTAAGTTTCATTTCAAGAACGTTTGCAACTGTGTCAACCAGAACAACAGTTGATGCCTTTTTGACTTGATGGCAGTCAGTGCTGAGAGACAGGAAGAAAGTAGGGTTTCATGAGTGCAACAACACACCAAGCCATTTCCCCGTGCAGCAGCTGGTCAGTGCTGAGTCCTCCTGAGAATCACTGGTATGCTGAGAAGTCAGCTTGTTACAGGACACAAACCTTTTTATTTGATTTTGCTTATTTTTACAGTGCTTGCAACAAAAGAGGAACCAACATCAAACCAGCATCCAAAGAAGGAACACGAATTTGCCAACTCTCTGATGGTTTTGTTACTGTGTAAACTGAACTTGGTCTAACTTCCCACTGTTACATTTTCTGTCTAGTCAGAGTTGCCACGCAGAAATATGAGATTTAAGTGGCAAAACAGAGGTGTCCGCCACCACATTCTTAGAGTGTCTTGGTTAGAAGCATAGAGAGCACGGGCAAAGTCCTGGGGCTTTTCCCACATCTGTTCCCGTGGGCTGCGGGCTGTACCCGCTGGACATCTGCACTTCAGATTAACTGCCACGTGTTGCGCTGAGACAGCCCCATGGCAACAGGCAGAAAGAACAAACAACTTTCCATAGGGTTTGTGAATTCATCCACTTTTCTGAGAGGTGCCTGGAAGTTCTGATTTATTTGTTGACCCCAGAACTGATTTCTCTAATTTTTTCTTCACTTTTTGTGTGATACTGGGAAGTGACCTCAAGACCTGGTGCATGCTAAGAGGTGCTGTTATTCCTAAGCAATAGCCAGTCCTTTAAAGTGTTTGCTTTTAATTCTCTAGGTGCTCTCATAATTACATGAAGTTTAATTATTACAAAATTTTTTCCTATGTTTTCACAGTGCTTCTGATTTTCTGAGTGCTGTAGAATTTTATTTCTGGAAATGGAGTGCTTACATAATGCAGACCTCAATCATAAGGTTAGTGGCTCCTGTTTGTAATCTAGCACTCTGCTGGTGGAGACAGAAGTCTTACAGTGGTTCCTGGCCTTCCTGGGCTACATAGTAAGTTCAGGTCAGCTGGGACTAAAGAGTTAGACCCTGTCTTTAAAAAATAAATCAAAAAAGTAGAATAAGAGGAAAAGAAGAAGAAGGAGAGAGAGGAGAAACAGCAGCTTGAGAGATCACTTACAGGGCTGGACGAACAGCCTTGAGCAGACTCTCCTTAGGAGATTGAACGAGGGGGAGAAGCAGCAGTTAACATGAGCGAAGGCTGGAAGAGAGCGCACTCTTGTGACCCGAGTGGAAAGCTTGGCAGCACTGTCCCCAGTGGCAACGCGGAAAACAGAAGCGTGCGTGGTGAGCGTGCGGGCCTAGCCAAGGAGACTCACACATCACCAAGTAGTTTGTGAAGCCCATAACACAACTCTTATGAGAAGAAGAGCATGGGACTGTTTGTAACTAGAGTTTAGAGAAATCTAAGGAATAGTTTTAAAGTAAGATCATAGGAACTGTAAAGAAGCCAGAACTTTCTGTGCTTAAAGGAAGAAAATGGTTTCTCACCTTCAGCTTGTTGATGTCAGTGATGATCTCATAAAAATGCTCATGTCCGGGAAGGCACCAGTAAGGTGGTGGTGTCCCAGGTTAACCATCCCGAGTTTGTCTGTAAGAGCCTTTGCTGTGATTTGGGAAAATTATAAGGGTGCTTAATATGGCTTCTAAGAATATGAAGATATGTCCTTTTGTATAGAAATAGGGCCCCCAGGAGTTTAAAGAGTATGGCCCAGTTATTTTTTCAACTAGACAAAGAGGGTTCTAATTACTTAAGATATTTTTCCCATGGATGTTGATGTTTCTGTACTTTTGGAAGGGCACTGGAAAGGTTGGAGTGTACTGTAATTTGACATACAGGAAGCCCACAGGCATTGAAGGGAACCTATGTGTTTGGGCTTGAAAATCCCCAGTTACTACAACATGAAAAGAAATGTTTTGTGTTCCATACTTACCAGTGGCGGGCAGAAGAGAATCACTTCTCATGAAGCAAGTACGATGGCTCGGAACCAAGACTCCCAAGTGAGTCTCTGAAAGCTCCAGGGAATTCTGCCCGGGAGCAGAACTCTGCCACCATGAAGGAACCGGTGACCAAGGCCCAGCTGGGTTTCAGAGCGTGTGTGCTCCTGCTCGGTGCCTCTCATGTCGTCTGTTTGTTAAAGGGAGCGCAACGCTGTCACTACTGCCTCCTCAACTTGTGGGAGGTTGCCCATTGAAGATGATTTGCATCTTAACTGAATAGGGCTTCAGATTGCACATTTATAGGAACCAACCTTGAGGAAGTAAACACGAGGACAAAACATATCTTCACTTGGTTTAACTGATTTAAACAAACCCCCGGAGCTGGAGCCTAAGACTGTTGATAGAATGATGGTAAAAATTACCCTCCTGAACTCGTCTCTTCTCTTAGCACACATGTCTGTTCATGTCCGTCCTGTTTACATTTGAGTTCTCTTGTCTAGAAAGTCAACTTACTTCAAGACTTGCGTGGCCAATGAAATGTCATGAAATCTACACATGGAGTATCTGAGGTGGGGTGAAGATGCTCTGTCTATAGCTTCTGCCTAGCTCTGCTGTAGTAATTGCTTACAAGACATGCCCTCTTGAAAACCTAGCTGCTGTGTGAAGTCCAAACCACAGAGCAAGGCCATCTTTAAGCAAACAAGTTCAGTGTTCCAAAGGGGGTCCCCACTATGGACTGGAATTGTTTGGTATCTTGGAGGAGCAGCTCAGTTGAGCTTCCACCACTGTTTTACTCCAATTTCATGAGGGTACTCCCTGTGAGAATCACCCAGCAGAGCCCTGGCAACCTTTACAGCAAACTCAGGGTCTCCCATGAGCAAATGGATAGCTGAAACAATCACCATTTTTTTTTTCATGCTTTTCACATTTCTTTCTCTCACATGGAAGACCTTGCTTTATAACATCCCACATGCAAATCTTTGATCTCTGTTTCAGAATTTAAAATATAATTTACTCTTTCCCGATTCACTTCACTTGTTTCTAGCTCTCCTCCCTTGAGCTAGAGATATAATTTGTCTCATGTTAATTTGTACTTTTTTTTCCATTATTTTTCAAAAGTTCTTGATTCATTCTCAAGGGTTGTATCCTCTGACTTTTCCATTCAGTTGAAAATTCTGTAAGACAATCTCTTATATTGCCCTCCAGCCATAACCTCAACTTTACAATGTTCTCTTAATAATTTTAATTAGATAAACTAGTTCTGAAATGGTTCCTAAGTTTGTAGCATTCGGGTCACACTATGTTGTCATAGAAGCCCTGAAGAACTTGGTTAGTATAAGCTATTACTGACCATGTAAAACTTTCTGTTCTATGTTTCATTAGTAGTCTAGAGACTTGGGACTATTGATTTATATTGACTCGTCATTAACATGTTTTCTTATTTTCCTTTGGTGAGTAAATTTGGCCTGTATCAATTTTTTTCATTCCTTGCCTGTGACTGAGGTAGTTTTTCTAACATGTCTAGAATTCTTTTTGGATAAGACCTTGGATTTTGTATTTTCCTGAGCCCCAAATTCTGCGCTCCCTTACGCCCTCTCACATTCAGCTCAAATATCATTTCTTTGACCAAGTACTCCAGAGTAGCTCTAAAGTCTATTTCCCATCACAATCTTGTTGAGTTTATTTTTCCTCAACATTCATAATTATATGGAATTATTATTCTCACTTGCTTTTTTTGTTTCATATTTCCCTTTAATATTATTCATACGTATGTGAAGTCCAAGGAAAAATCCTTTTGTTGTTTGTGTCAGTAATTGCCACATTCTCAGAATATGATAGTGTCCTACTTACTAATAGGAGAGTAATAGGTATTCAATACATGGTCACTGAATAAGAGAGCTCTTCTATCCTCTTCCCATCACCATAGAGATGGCGTTGGGGAAGCAGCCCCCTAACACCTCTTGATGCTACTGGGCACTGCAGGGACACAGCCCCAGGCTGGGGGCAACAGGGCCTTAGGAAGGAAGCTACTAATCTGATAAGACAAAGTCAACTCACTCTATGTTATATAAAAAATACTGGGATCTTATATTTCTTCCTTTTTTATGCTTAAAAATCTGTCTTTATGCTTTGATAATCCAGATTTGAGATGACTATGTTAAACTGAAAATTTTATCTTGAAGTATTACTCTGCCAATTGGAATAATGTTTAAAAATATTTCAGGATAAGTGCTTCCATTAGCTTAAACTTTAAGCAAAATTCTTGCTTTTTTCTCACTTAATTATGTCTACTGGCTCAAATAATGGGATCAGTTTTTAATCTGATCTAGTGTCAGAGAGGTAATTCTCTCTCTTGCTATGTAAGACTCCACATTCCGGAGCAAGCACACACTTTTCTAGATTCCACAGGGAGAGTTTCCTATGATAAAATTGCAAACAGTTCATTCTTTAAACACGGGTAGCTTGAGGTCCTTAGGGCTCACGCACAACCAGTTCTTCCTTCCTGGCTTACAGGAAGGTTATACTTTCTTCCCAGCTTCCAGTTGGGTAGAGATATTGAACCCATTCCAGCCAATGGGCTCTGAGCAAAGGAGACATGTAATTTTTTTTTGTCTGTAACACGGGCCTGGGGCCAGTGTAGGTCTCTCTATGCCTTCAATGGTATCTCAGGAGGCTGCATATTCCAGATGGTGCAGCCATATAGTACAAGGAGAGCTTCTCTACGTAGGCTCCCTGCGGATTTCGTAGTGATGAATACATAAGTGGCCTAGGATCTGGGGCCACTGTGTCTGTCTCTACATGGCCATGGTGATGTGTGGCCACTGGTGTCTTGTGATTGGATGTTACTGTCCAACCTAAATGTACAATGTACTTGAGAAACAGAAACTTGTTTTGACTTTTTATTAGCTTGTTTCTAGTAGAATAGGTTTATAAATGTTTAAGGAATCACTTAACACTGCCTTAAATGTATTATGTTTTTTACAAAAGAAATTTATGCAGCCAGGCATGGTGGTTGGTACACACCTTTAATCCCAGCACTCAGGAGGCAGAGGTAGGAGGATCGCCATGAGTTTAAGTCCACCCGGAGACTCCATAGTGAATTCCAGGTCAGCCTGGGCTAGAGTGAGACCCTACCTTGAAAAAAAAAACAACACAAGAATTTGTGCAATGTAGGTCTGTATTTGGTGAAAGGGGATAATATATATTCATGTTGATTCTTGATAGCATTTAAACAAGATAGTGTACTGAGGTACCTGTTTATGATGTTAAAGACACCTTGATTTTATATAGATTAAGAGGGTAAATCTTTTTAATCCACAAAATCATCTTTTATTTTCACTTAAAAGTAGTTGCAGCTAATAACATGTTATTATTTTTTAGCTTTCATTTTGCCACAGAAATTAGCACAAATTATTCCTGTTTTCTAATTTTAAAGATGTCCCAAAACAGGAATAGTCTATGGAGCTGCTAGACTTTGGGAGATAATAATAAATCAATGGGTGGATAGCACCATATATCATATTAAACACAAGGAATTCACCACAAAATCATTACACTAAAAAGCGACAATTTTGATTGATTAAAATGGTATGGGCCGGATAGTGTTAAATCACTGTGAGTGATATGACATTATGATTTTACTTATCATATTTCTGTCAAGACAATGAAGGTAAAAGGTATTGTCATCAGATGATAACAGACAATAAGAAGAATCTGATGTTAGATTTATTGCCTAGTTTAGATTTAGAAAGAAGTAATTCTTGTCCTGTTCCACTTATCAAATGACTGTAAATTCAGTGATGATGTAAAATTCTAAGGCAGAGCCACTTACAGGTTTGACAAAGTGCCAGCTATAAAGTATTTATTGTTCTCCGCGGTTCTGCCTTACACACTTAAATATTTATCAGAAACATAAGCCCCTCTGATAAATGTGCCCAATCTTTGGGTCTAGACTTTTGTTAACACTTAGATTTTTCGTCAGAAACCACTTCTGTAATTTTATTATGTTAATAATATTAAACTTATGATTTGAAAAGGCAGTATGTGAGCTTTAAAATTTTATTCCTTTGTTACTTCTGACTTTAAATGTGAGATTTTTAGAGGTAGTATTTGTAATAAAGAAATGACAATGTCTTCATTTTCATCTTAGCACAAGTCTAGAAGAATATATATATGTATATAATATCATGATATATATGTGTAATATAAATTACATAAGATATATACACACTACATGAGATTTAAGTTGGTTTCTAAACACAGTCTGAGAAAGTGTATGGCTCTCTCTAAGTGAGTTAGGTGATAATTTAATGTCATGTCTTCCTGTTTGCTTTTTCACACGCGTATGTATGTATGGTATGTGTCATGCACATATATTCATATGTGTATGTGCAGGTGTGCATGTACATGTACACACTTGGAGCCTAGACGTTGGTGTCAGTGTGTTCCTCAGTTGATATCCACCTTTTGTTTTGTTTTTTCGAGGTAGGGTCTCACTCTAGCCCAGGCTGACCTGGAATTCACTATGTGGTTTCTAGGTGGCCTCGAACTTTTGACAATCCTCCTACCTCTGCCTTCCGAGTGCTGGGATTAAAGGCATGTGCCACCATGCCTGGCTTCTTCACCTTATTTTTTGAGACAGGGTCTCTCTAAACTAGGAGCTCACCAATTTGTCTCAAGCTTTAGGAATCTTCCTCTCCTTGCCTCCCCAGAACTAGGATTACAGGCACACCCCACCCCACCTGTTTCTACACGGATGCTGGAGATCAGAATTGAGAATTGAGTCATCTGCCTCTTATTTAAAAAAATATTTATTTATTTATTTGAGTGAGTGAGCGAGCGAGTGAGCGAGCCAGAGAGAGAGAGAGAGAGAGAGAGAGAGAGAGAGAGAGAGAGAGCGAATGGACATGGCAGGGCCTCTAGACACTGCAAACGAACTCCAGATACATGTCCACCTGTGCGTCTGGCTTACTTCGTGCTGGGTAGCTGAGCCTGGGTCTTTATGCTCCACAGACTTAACTGCTAAGCCCTCTCTCCAGCCCCTCCTTACTTGTTTTGAAGGGCACGGATACAGGTAGTTCTTTTGCAAGGCAACACGGGAGCCCTTTCTTTGTACCATTCTAACTGGATCAAGAATTAGCATCTCAGTTGAAGGCAGGCAGTGAGATGCTGGGCATCAGTCTGCAGGGTGGCATGTGATGGCCAGAGGAGCTGAGAAGCAGGAGTGCCCTGCGAGAGACGGGGCCCTGGATGGGTCAGGTGTCCTCATTAATCGCTCCAGTGTGATCACACAATGGCGAGCAACGCAGAAGCACAGAGCGTCACAGAAAGAAGGCGATTACTAGATTCTAGAAAGATGCCAAAACTTTTACTACTTATTTGGGGGCTGGAGACATAGTTTAGCGGTGATGGCACTTGCCTGCGAAGCCTAAGGACCCAGGTTCTGTTCTGCAGGACCCACATGAGCCAGATGCACAAAGTGGTGCATGCTTCTGGAGTTCGTTTGCAGTGGCTGGAACCCCTGGCACACACCATATACATATTAAAAAGCTCTTTATTTTATTGTGAAGAATTTCAGGGACAGAGGTATAATGTTGTCAAGCTCTCTACCTGGCTCACTAGTTGAGCATACTCTGTGATCATAACTTACTAATTTATTAATGGCTTCTCATTTCAAGACAAAGCAGTTGAACCAAGTCATGGTAAAACCAGTTAGCAAAGGGCAGTTTACATGCTTGCGAGTTGCTTAAGTCTAAACATATTTTTTAAACCAGGATATACTAGTATATGAAATGTGGACTCCATTTTAGCCTACCGAACCTATTTTTGTTAACACCTTTTCTTCATGAGTGTGCAACTCTCATATAAATATTGAAAAAGGAATTATTGATTTCATTTCATTAGGAATGTCAGCGGATTTCAGGAGGTTTTATATCCATCAAAATTGGTCCTGGAAAATTCATTACACAAGGCTGGCATTTCGGGTCTACAAATTGCATGGGCAGTGGGGCAATGACAGTATCTGACTAATTTACTTAGGTCTCCACACTTACTTAGACTCATGGATTAAAAATGAAAAAGGTTTTTTGTTCTGGAACGTTTTCTGACTCAAGGATAAGGAAGGTTAGTACGAAGCTAAGTTCTCTGACCCTCCAATAATTTGCAGGGAGCTTTTAGCATCAGTCTCATTCTCCTGAATATCAAAGGCTAAAGATTATTTCAAATAAATCAGAACTTGAGTACCTGGGAAATATTACCTGTCTGTTGAGAACGCTGTTACATAGGAAGGAATAATTAAGGAATTCAGGAACATTTCTTTCATTTTTATTCACCACTGTTACAAAATGACAATAAGACTTATCAAAGTCATATCTGATACTCAAATTTGTTTTACCTGTCAGTTTCATTTCCCAGGGCTTTGCAAGAAATCCTTCAAAGCAAGAATGCTGGCTCTCATCTTCATCTGGGTTTTGTTTCAGGAGTTGTAAACACAAATCTCTAGATTGAAGTCACTCTGAATCATAGATTATAGTGCAGTGTTGGGTTTCTTTTGCTAAGAAAGTTTCCAACTCTAAATTTCTCATAAAAGGGCTATTGAGACTTGTGACAATTTGAGATTTTATTAAACAGCTGGGCTTTGGAAAGAGAGTTGTCTAATAATTTCCATACCACTATCTTGGAAGAATAGAAGGAATACAAAGAGTCAGGGCCATAGGCAAGGGCAAACCCTGATGTTCACAAATTTAGTCATTCACAAATTACATTCAAAAATTTACTGTGCAGTGGTGAGGGGTGGTTTGCATTTTGAGTGACATAAAAGTTTTTCCTGGAAATTTGGAACCATGTGCTAAAGAAAGCAATGCTAAGAAAAGTTTGGCATTCTTATTCGCGCAAAAGAACAGAAAGAAAAAATTAATAAAAGCTTGATGAAGGTCCTACACATAGACAAACTTAATATCACACACTGAATATGAAAGCATTTCAAATGTCTTCCAAAGGGGACTTTAAAATTGTCCCTCTAATGGCTCTGAACGGCTGGCATTTCTCAAGGAACTCCCAGGTACTCCTGATGGAAAAAATAAGATCGCTGTAACATCCTCATAACTTTTATGAGCCAGACCTTTGTTTTAAAAATTAGTCCGAGAGGACTCAGGGGACTTTGGCCACCTAACGTTGCAAAGTTTGAATTTAAAAACTGGGTCTTGCTAGTTTGATGTGTATTCATGAGGCATCACCTACTCTGCTTAACCTAGGTTTGCTCTTGAGCCTCGGGAGACAGACTTGAGAGGTGCTGTTTAGAGCAGGCGACTCTGTTGGTGAGGGGGCCTGGAGAGGCTTTTATAATTTCTATTTGATTTTTGTTTTCTGTTGTGTTACTTTGCATTGTGTCCATCTCTTTTTCGAGGTATGTGCAGCTCCTTGAGTGAGAGTCATTACCTATGCAAGGCATGCATTGTGATTACAGACCTGGTGTGGGAAGCTGAATGGCGGTGCAAGGACAAAAAGATTGCGAAGTAATGAAATGCCAACTAAAAAGGCAATTAACTTGATTGTGCATGTTTGATGTTGTTGACTTGTTTAAAAGCTAATTTCTGATATTTGGGATACAACTTATCTATTCTCTATACTTACCAATCCATTTCATATACATATACATATACATGTATGTATGTATGTATGTATGATGTATTTGTGGTGCTGGGGATTAAATCCCAGGCCTTACACATACCACTGGGAAGGCATTCTATCACAAAGGTATACAACACTCCATTCAGGTTTTTTGAGGCATTTCAGAACAAGTTGCAGATACCCATCAGTCCGTTTCATGTCCAAGGACCCCAAAATGATAAACACTAGAATTTAGTTCTTAGTAAAGTTCATACACACTGAAATTCCCAAGTTAATGCTAATCTTGGCAAATGCACGGTTCATGTAGACCAGACCACTGACCATCATTCAGAAAATTACCTTGTGCGCTATTCCATGTAATCCCTGTTACAGCCCTGCCGTCTGGGTATTTTTTTTTTAATGACATATTAGTTTTGATATTCTAAAACTTGAAGTGAATGAAATCACTCATACCTGCTATATTTTTGTAAGATTTTCAGTCAGCATGTTTTCAAATTTCATTTCTAGTATGCTGACTTTTAATGATTTTAATGTTCCTTAGTCATATTGTACATCTCTGAAGAGCCCGAGATGAGTATGGAAATATTGTTTTCTATATCATAGATCATAACTTGGGCTGGGTTAGGATCCATCCATATTCCTGTGTATTACTATAGTCGCTTAAAGAGAGATAAAAATTTGACTAAATAATACTAGAGTGGTGTCAATACACTAAAATCTGCACAAAAAATGTATGATCAGAAGCTAAGCACCACAGATTGAATCTTGTTTGTGCTCCCAGCTCTACTGAAAACATCAGTGGTTGGAAGTACGGAAAAGTACACTGTGGAGCTATATTAGATTTTTACATTGCAGGTTCACCATATATTTTCTTTTCTTTATTGACTATACAGCTATCTTCCTTTGTAAATATACAAAAAGATGTCCTAAAGCTTTCCACACAGAGGGGAAAGGCCCTGTATACAACTGACAGCATCACCGCGTACTCACCACAAAGTAGAGCCGACGTGCGTTTTCTAATTCTTCCCATTCTCACGTGTGTGTCTGGTGTGCGTAGGTGCAGCACTGTCCTTGAGCGTGTGGATATGGTGCAAACTGCACAAGCCTGTGGCAGCCAGGGGATGCTGGAGCTCTCCCCATCACTTGTCAGGTCAGCCTTCCTTGCCTTGCCCTTGCCCTTGCCCTCTCCTCTCCTCTCCTCTCCTCTCCTCTCCTCTCCTCTCCTCTCCTCTCCTCTCCTCTCCTCTCCTCTCCTCTCCTCTCCTCTCCTCTCCTCTCCTCTCCTCTCCTCTCCTCTCCTCTCCTCTCCTCTCCTCTCCTTTCCTTTCTTCTACTTCTTCTTCTCCCCCTTCTTCTTCTTCCTCCTCTTCTTTTTCTTCTTCTTTTGTTTTGGTTTTTTGAGGTAGGGTCTCACTCTGGTCCAGGCTGACCTGGAATTCACTATGTCATCTCAGGGAGGCCTTGAACTCATAGCAATCCTCCTGCCTCTGGCTCCCGAGTGCTGGGATTAAAGGTGTGTTCCCCACACCCGGCCGAGTCTTCTTTTTCTTGAGATGGAGTCTCGTCACTGATCCTGGAGTTCGGGCATTTTTGCAAGCCTCAGCAGTCCTCAGGTCTCTGCTTCCCTGGGTCAGGACTGGGTGCAGATGTGTGTGGTCATGTCCAGATGCTTAGGCGGGTGCTGGGGATTTGATCTCAGCAATTGTAGGCGCCCTCGTGCCCTTGTGCTTATGTAGGAAGTGCTCCTAAGTGCGCCCACCTCTCTGTCCCTTTAGTGCTTTTAAACAAGGAAACATTAATTCAATATCATGATAGGACTTTTAGGACATAAGCTCCCCCCCCCCCCCCATTGGCTTTCCGAGGTAGGGTCTTGCTCCATCCCAGTCTGACCTGGAATTCACTATACAGTCACAGACAGGCCTAGCTGATAACCATGAAGTCAGTCACTTAAGGACCACAGCAGATTATTGTCTTACAGTTCTGAAGGTGAGAGATCTGACTCGGGACTTGCTGGCCTACCTAACACTAAGGTGTTAGAGGACTGCATTCTCTTCTAGTGGGGGGGGGAGGGGGGGACATTGGGGATGCTCCACTTCTTTCTCTTTCTAGCTTCCAAAAGGCTATGTGTCTTCCTCGTTTTATCAGGGGATGGAGAAAGTGCCTGCTGGGTTGAGGGTCTTGCCCTTCCTGAGAGGGTGTTCTCGCCTTCCTCATATTGTTAAAGCTTTCCTTTGCAGGCTGAAGATGAATCCTTCTCTTGTTGCCACTTTCCAATCTCTTTTGTGTGCTCTCTTCACTTTTAGGACTCCGTGATTATACTGAAATCTCCTGGATAACCCAAACTACTTTTTTAAAAAAAATTTTAAATTTTTATTAACATTTTCCATTATTATAAAATATATCCCATGGTAATTCCCTCCCTCCCCACCCCCACCAAACTACTTTAAGTTCAGCTAATCAGCCAACTTTATGTCCTCTGCAACTGAATTCTCTATCCATGTAGTTTTCCATTTTATTATTATTTTTATTTATTCAAGAGAGAGAGAGAGAGAGAGAGAGAGAGAGAGAGAGAGAGAGAGGGAGAGAAAGAGGCAAATAGATAGGAGAGAGAGAGAGAGAGAGAGAGAGAGAGAGAGAGAGAGAGAGAGAGAATGGATATGCCAGGGTCTCCAGCCACTGCAGATGAACTCCAGACACATGCACCACCTTGTGCATGTGGCTTATGTGTGTCTTGGAGATTGAACCTGGGTCCATAGGCTTTGCAGGCAAGTGCCTTAACCACTAAGCCATCTTTCCAGTGCAGATCCATGTAATTTAACATATTCACAGGTTCCAAGGATTAGGATGTGGTTGGTGGGAGGGTATCGTTCCACCATCACAAAAACCAATTTCATTTGGATGTCAGAAATGAACTCATTTTGTCACAGTTATTTTCTTTTCTTTGCTACTTTATTCAATGCTAGAACCCCGAGTCAATCACAATGTAACACAAAAAATCCTGTGGTTTCACCCCTCTGATTCTGTTGTACAGCTGGTTCCAGAAACTTTGTATCCAGAAATCCTTTGGGATTTCTCCTGGCCATTCTGCTGCTTCCTGTGCAAAGAGCAGAAAGGAATCTCCACTGTGGGGAGCAACTGCCAAGTGGGGCCTGGTCTTGCACTGTGGTTAGAAATTACAGGATACAAAAATCAGGTGTTCCCCAGTGATTACAGACACCCCCACTGAGGGCCCCGGGTTGAATGGAGGTGGGGGAAGGGGAAACAAGAGGGTAATCTAGTGGAAATACAACCAATTTGCAATACACTCATATTTTAAAGTTCCCAATACAATTATTAAATGAAAAAGTCATGTGTACTGCAATCCCAGTACTTGGAAGGCAGAAGAAGATCACAGATTCAAGGTCAGCCTGAGCTGTATAATATCCTGTCTGAAAAAGAAACAAACGAACAAAAACAAATTTCTGCATAGGTTTCAGCACTGAGCACCTCCGCAGCGATCCACCTACTCGTGACCTCACGGTCCTTCACTTCCACGTCCCTCCAGACTGAATCCCATGCGCCTGGCCTCTGCCTCAAACTCTTACTTGCTGGACAGGAGGAACAACCACCGGCCTCCCAGGTTTTATGAAGCCCCCGAGGGTTGTGTGATAAACACAATTGTCTCTCTGGAATCTGTGCTACTGGGATGTAGGGTGATGGCACGACAATTACATCTCTTTCTACACGAAATGCATTCAAAATAAAAGCTCACAGATTTCTAGCTACTTAAGTCCATGAGCTGAAATGTGCTGGTCAGCATAGGGCACTTGCCTTGTGTGCAAAGCTATGGGTTAGATTCCTAGTCCCGCAAAAGAAAGAAAAAATAAAACCATTGGACGCAATCTTACTTTATGTGATCTCTCTCTCTCTCTCTCTCTCTCTCTCTCTCTCTCTCTCTCTCTCTCTCTATATATATATATATATATATATATATATGATATTCATCCTTTCATGTTTAGAGTTGAGGGTATGAGGGTGAGTGGTCTGGCATGGGCTGGTTGGTTACAGAATCAGCTAGGCAGGCATGGCCAGGAGCCCCTGTTAGAATAATCTTCCTGTAACTCCATTAGCTCTGAGTCTTGGTTTCCCTAGAGAAAGTAGAGTGAGCTATCTGACATTTTATTAAGACAAATTCTTTGGAAGAAGGTTGACTTAAAGCAGGATTCCTCTACTCTTAGCTTTATTAAGTGTCCTGGACATTTTGGGAGAGCGCTCGAGATGCCTCACACACCTTATTCCACAGACTGCCTGACCCAGCCCAGGCAGGAACCTACGGAGGTGCTGCGTGTCGGGTGGGACGTTATGGGCAGGAGACACGTGTTGGGACACAAATTACAAATTTCTACTCAACTGTTCTTGGGGCTGTTTTTAAATGAAAAAAATAATGGGTTTATAGTACTTCCTTGATATCTTGGATTACATGAAAAGTGTCATATTATTAAACATTTTCCAACTTATCTCTATAGGAATATTGGCCATCTTGAAATTTAAGGTCTTCATGGTGAAATGAACTAAAATAGTTCAGGAAAGAGTATTTTAATGATAATAATAAACACCAAAGAATTTTAAGAATAGTGACCTGGAATGGCTTGATTCCTCTGGGTGCATGTGGCTTAGTCCAGTCTAAGTAACCTGGAACAGCAAAAGGGGTGCAATGGCTCTCTGCAGCAGAGGGGTGCCTGGGCCTGGAGAGAGCCTCACTGAACAAGGACCTCAGACACGAGTGGGTTTGCAGTAGTGCCCTGGGCTCCCTCTACCTGAGTTCTAACTCCACTGGTCTCTGATCACTGCTGCTCTGAACAGTAGCCTTTTAATGATACAGAGATTACTATTATTATTATTATTATTATTATTGGTTTTTTGAGGTAGGGTCTCACTCTAGCCCAGGCTGACCTGGAACTCACTATGTAGTCTCAGGGTGGCCTCGAACTCATGGCGATCCTCCTATCTCTGTCTCCTGAGTGCTGGGATTAAAGGCATGCACCACCATGCCTGGAGATATAGAGATTATTTTTAATAATCCACAGAAGGCCCTCTGGTAGCCGCAGCGTTCTGCCTTCCAGAGCTGCCGACCCTCACCAAGAGAGAGCTGTTTTGTGCTGGTTCAATTTCAAAGAAACCCTTCAGGTTTCTCAGGGCCCTGTGCCCACAGGGTTGGGAGAAAAACCTTTCTTTCCATGGAGGGCCTGGGACTTACCACGCTGCTTACATTTCTTTTAAGCTTCCCACTACCAACTGGAGGAACTCCTGGGAAGACAGGTGGAGACTCCGAACGGCTGACACTAGGAGAAGACCATGCTCCCAGGTGCAGGCTATAAAGGGTGTTTAATGCGCAGATGAAGATAAATCAGTGCAGCTTTTAAAAAAGCGAACTGGCCAGCTCTGACTTGATGTTAGACTACCTGTTTTTCTCAGTAAGGCTTATTGGGTCCAGAACTGAGGTTGGGAGAGTTGAATGAGATCAAGTCTGCTTCTTAACTTCCCAGATGCAAGGTTATCGACAGCTGGTGTCTGCGCACACAGCTTATGGTAGGAAGCCTCTGCGATAGACTCTGAGCGTAGGAAAGAAGGGAGATGAGCGAAGCAAAGGAGATCGCTTCAAGAACCAAACAACTGCTCTGGGTACTGGAGATGAAACGTTGACCGCTCAGCTAGTCCGTCTTTGTGAGCAGCGGTTTTTGAGTCAGGCCCCAGACACAGGGGACAGCCAGAGCATGGTGGCAAAGCTCCGAAGGAAGTCAGTATTTGGGAACTGGTAGGATGACGGCTGGCTGTGAACCCAGTGAAGAAAGTTAGCAAAGACATTAAACACTTCCTATGAACTCAAAGCCAAACCCACAAACAAGAGACTAGCTCCGTTTCATCTGTGTGGTCGCTGAGAATTAGTTATTTGCTTATTTGAGAGAAAGAAGGAGAGGGAGGGGGAGAGAGAGAGAGAATAAGAATGGGCACACCAGGACCTATAGCCACTGCAAACAAATTCCAGATCCGTGTGTCACCTTGTGGATCTGGCTTACGTGGGTCATGGGGAATTGAACCTGGGCCCTTTGGCTTTGTAGGCAAGCACCTCTAATCCATCTCTGCAGCTAAAATTTACAAAGGTTAAACAGTGGTTCCCAGACACAGCTGTCCCTCATTTGAATAAAAATTGGTTGTATTTGACTTCCAATTGGTGGTCTTAGCATGTGCATTGCGGTGAGGCCACGGACAGGCTGCATAGGGTAGGATGGGGAATCCGTCCTCAGGCTTGCTCAGGTGCTCTGGAAGAGGGAGCAACTAAAATGAGGCTGCTGCTGGGAAGGCTCTTGCATGAATGTGCCCTTGAAAGCTTGATCACTAAAGACTTGATCACGTGCCCTGGGTGACCGTTTCGCCTAACCCGTGCGACAAAGGTGAACAGAGCAAATGTAAGCCTTGGCCGTGCGTTGTCTCGCTCACCAGACATGACGCCTCCTAAAGAGCACGCAGGGCAGAAGCAGCAGTCGTGCAGCGCGCCCCGAGCTGCAAGACCCTCGCCGAAACAACTTCTCTGCTTTTGTGTGGGATTTTTTCTATTCAACAATGGATTAGCGAGTGCTACCAGTGCCGACCACTAGATGGCACCATAAGATTAATGTTCAGACACTGTCGCAGCAGTCACTGGGCCCTCCCTGAGTGAGGAGTGTGTGGGGGGCCACTATGAAGTAAGTGCATTAACAAGTAAAAACAGTTAAATTTTTGTTTGGCGGGGGGCTTTAACTACACTAAATATAGCTTTCATTTCTCTTTTGTAGTAGGTTATATCAAGTAGAAAAAAAAAAAAACGGTCACTCTCAATAAATACTCATTCCAGGATTACTCCCAAGACTAGTTTCAGTCTGGCGTGACATTCATCCGCTCAAGAGCAGGTACAACTTACATCTAGAGTTTGGGTTTCCCAGTTCTGGTGGAGTGTCAATTGTAGTTTTCATAAAAAGGAAGCCTACGCAAGGCTGTGGCTCGTGACGACTGCTATCTGCATGTGTGAAGACAGGTTGTTTTATTCATGGTCAAATGCTGTCAGTAAAACCTCTTTTGCTTCTAAGGTCCTGGGGGGTTTAATAGAAGTTCCTTAGGTATATGTTTGAATGCCATTTTATGAAAAAAAAGTCTTAGTTTTGCTAATATGGATAGTTTTGTTTTCTAAAATAGGAACTGTAAAATTTTCAAAATCCCTTTCCTTACAGCTTTTGCCTTAGAGTAGGTCTTTTACTTTGGGTAAAATACCATGGATTCTGGATTTCCGATTTCAGTTGGATTCTGACCACTCATAGTGTTTAATCACCATCTCCTTCATTCTAATGGCTGAGCACATTTCTTCCTGGCTGTGACACGCGGACCCTGCGCTCCACGGCGGCTCTGTGACAGCTGCGCGGAGGCCATCGGCTTCCTTTCTCCCGGGCCTGTGGTTGCGGGCCCTGCCACCCTCTCATTTTGCCCCTCTTTTCCAAATTTAATTTCTTGTGTAGTCTTACACTTTTCCCACTACTTTCTCTTGGGGGAAATCCTTTGAGAGCTTTTTATTTTGATAAAAATATTGAAGACGAAAATCATAATTTTCCACAACTCATCTTTCTCATCAGTTTTGTGGCTACAAGAGACTGAAATAACTGGTTCGGGTACCAGGTTATGTGATCAAATAAGTACTTTTTACTGCTTTCTGTCAGGCACTTATTTAGATTAAAGTTTGTCTCCAGGGGACCAACTGAATGTTTGGATTCGTGTGGAAGTAGACTGCCTGAGCCCATCTTTCCCAGTTTTCAGTTGTTCACAGTTACTGGCCAACTTCACCCAATCACTTCCTATTGCCTTTAGGTGATTTCTTCTGTCCATGTTGGACTTTGGGGCTTACAGAGACACAAGAACAATGTTTCTCTTGGACGTAATGTTCTCCACGGCCTGCTTCTAAATAGCTTTCTCTATTGCACAAGACAGCATCAAAAGAAATCCGTATGTCTGTGACGTGGGTACAAGTGGTCCCCACTCTTTTTTCTTCAGACAATGTCTCGTACTATGTCCCAGACTGGCCTGGAACTCATTAGGTAGCCCAGAATGGTCTCCAACTCATGACAATCCTCCTGCCTCAGCTTCCTGCATTGTGGGAAAATATGCATGAACCCCTGTCCCTGCTAGGCTTATTTTTTTAAACCTCACTTTGTATATGACAAAATTAAAATACTGTCCTCAACATGAGCTTTGTTGGAAAGCTCCATGGAGGCAGAAAGTATCATTGAACTGTGCTTACTGTTCTCGTCCTCAGAACAAAGTGCATTCACGCTGGCCTGCGGCTGATGACCGCGTTGTTACCACACGAATATTCAGCCAGAATGAGATTCAGCATCTAGCGCTGGAGAGATTGCTCCGAGGTTAAGTGGCTTGCGTGCAAAGCCCAACGGCCAGGGTTTGATTCCCCAGTATCCACGTAAAGCCAGCTGAACAAAGTGGCACATGTATCTGGAGCTCGTTTGCAGCAGCCAGAGGCCCTGGAGCACCCATTATCTCTGTCTGTCTTTCTCTCTCTCTCTCTGCTTGCAAATAGATTAACAAATAAAAATATTTTTAAAAAGGTTAGGCATCTAGAAATCTTTCTTTCGTTCAAACACACTAGTTGTTTGTTGCAGGTCGAGACCTCGTCCTACCTTGCCTGGCTTTTCTCAGTTTGGGGCCGAGCCTGCTTGTTAGCAGGGACTGCCATCTGCTGGTCTAACCAGTTAGGCTGAAACTGGCTTCCTGGAAAGAGGTATGATTTTTAAAAAATATTTTATTTTTATTTATTTGTGTGAGAGAGAGAAGAGGTAGAGAAAAAAAGGAAGGGGGGCGGGGAGAGAGAGAGAGAGAGAGAGAGAGAGAGAGAGAGAGAGAGAGAGAGAGAATGGGCATGCCAGGTCCTCCAGCAACTGCAAATGAATGCCAGATGCATGTGCCACTTTGTTTATCTGGCTTATGTGGGTCCTGGGGAATTGAACCTGGGTCTTTAGGCTTTGCAGGCAAGCACTTTAATGACTAAGCCATTTCTCTAGCCCAAGGAGTAAATTTTGAATGTTTTACCAATAGTCAAATAGCCAGTATACACAATAAGGTCAAAGGGCACAAATCATCAAATTCCAGTCTCCAAGTTCACAGGTTTTTTTTTTTTAATTTTTTAAATTATTATTTATTTATTTATTTGAGAGCGACAGACACAGAGAGAAAGACAGATAGAGGGAGAGAGAGAGAATGGGCGCACCAGGTTCTCCAGCCACTGCAAACGAACTCCAGACGCGTGTGCCCCCTTGTGCATCTGGCTAATGTGGGACCTGGGGAACCGAGCCTCGAACCGGGGTCCTTACGCTTCACAGGCAAGCGCTTAACCGCTAAGCCATCTCTCCAGCCCCCTAAGTTCACAGGTTTTTCAAGATAGGGTCTTACCATGTAGTCAGACTAGCCTCACATGCATGCCGCCCCCCCAGTCTCGGCCTCGTGAGGGCTGGATTACATGGGTCTACCCGCACACTCAGCCCTTTTTGGAAATAGAGGATCTCAAGTTTCATCTATGACCTACAGAGTCAGAGTTCTGCTCTATAAGGTATTCAGACTTTTTTTTTTTTTTTTTTTTTTCAAGGTAGGGTCTCACTCTAGCCCAGGCTGACCTGGAATTCAGTATGTAGTTTCAGGGTGGCCTCGAACTCATGGTGATCCTCCTACATCTGCTTCCTGAGAGCTGGGATTAAAGGCGTGTGCCACCATGTCCGTTGGTATTTAGGCTTTTTCTGTGTATATTATAGCTCAAGAAACACTGATTGGTTATGGGTAGAGTCAAGACTCTCTGCTTAATACTTTGAAGGATACCTCCTCCACGTTTTCCTCTGCCACTACTTCTTCTTCCTCTCTCACCATTTCTTTTCCTAAACCACTTGAGCAATATTATTAGAGAATAATAGAAGAAAGAATTGTTTGAGACACACAAAAAAAATCAGTATATTAATTTCTTCTTAGTCCCAGTGGGAATGAAGTGAAAGAGAAAATACGTTGCTTGGCTTTTGTTTTCTAGTAGACTTTGTTCTCAATGAAACAATTACTCAGAAAACCCACCTAAGTCGGTGCTCTTTGATTTTCTTTTCTTCCCCTTGTCTCTTCTGGCCATGGAATAACTTCTTTTTTTTTCAGATACCTCCCTGGCCCCACAGTTTACAAAGCAGGTTGGGGTGTTAATTCCTTGTAGAGACTGTTTTCAGCTGTGGGGTCTCTGAAAGGTCAGTGTCAGGACTGTTTTACTTTGAACCCTTGATGGGCAGGACCAAGCTGGGGTACGCCTGACTTCTGCCTTCTCACACAGCAGGAAGCCTTCCATCTACAGGCATACTTTCCCATGATGCAGTGCTCTGGCTGGGTGAGCAGTTTGAAGTGTCTGTTTCTAGTCAAATAACGTGAGGGAATTTCAGGCATATTAATTTACGAGTTAAGTGAACCAGGTATCACTGGGATTCTTTCTTATTTTTGAATTCAGATATGTTCCAATATAAGTGTTAAAGATGGGAAGAATATTACCTTTACTTCTAATAGTGACATATACACTTTAGAATTTACCACAGAGAAGAAAAAAACTGAGATATCTCTTTTTCAATTTTATTACAGTAGGATATTGTTTAGAATTGCCTGACTTCATTGACACATTTTCATCTGCAGTTGATGCTTCAGATGTCAAAAATAATATGTAAGCATTTTCTTTTTAAATATAGCATAATGTATCGAAAGTGAAATTTGTGTTTGTTTAAGAAATACACATTGTTCAGATCTCCAACTATCAGCAAAGAAAGAAAGACAAAAAAATTGGTGACTCAGATCTGCTATAATCTAGTTTCATTCCTATTGCAGAAAACATAATCCTCCTTTTTTTCTCCATAAAGAAAAATGTACCT